>NW_004524891.1:343304-414031 GCF_000260255.1 Octodon degus | reverse complement strand
AAGAAAGAAAGAAAGAAAGAAAGAAAGAAAGAAAGAAAGAAAGAAAGAAAGAAAGAAAGAAAGAGAAAAGAGAAAAGAACTTCTAATTCTCACAGCTACTTCTTAGATGGGGCTCCTCCTTAGGTCATGAATGAAGAAACTCAAGTTCAGAGGCTTTGAATAACTTGCCCAAGGACACACAACGAAGAGGGTTTGAACTTGGTCTGGCTGGTCAGGTCAGATTAATTGATTCTACCCCAGTTTCTGTGTTTCTGCCTGTCTTCTTAACTCCATGGTCACTGCCTCTATTCATGCCTCAGATTTTCTCCCCAGGTTAGTGCGTGAATGACTCCACAGGTTCCCTTCCCTCTTCCAAATACCAAACTGACTTTCTAGGAAAGAAGGAAGGAATAAAGGAAAGAAGGAAGGCTAGCTGGCTGGCTAAGGTGGATGCAGGGCAGTGAGCTGGAGGAGCACCTGGCAGGACTGAGCACATCAAGGGAGGTGCAGGTACAGTCTGGATCCTGAAGAGCCCCTTGTGTCTGCTTCACATAGAGGATGTGACTTCCAGGAGGCAGCTTTATATAGAACATACCTCTGAATCATATACAGTTCACTTCCACACTGGCTTCTGTCCCAGACCTCCACAGAAAATGCCCTACTCTTGGAGGTCTTGATGGGACTGGAGTCAGGAGAGGGATCTGGCTGTAGATCCCATGCACGAGAAGGGCTGACATCTTGGGACGAGATGCCATGTTAGATAATAAGGACATTCATTCACCACTGAGTCCACAAGACTGAACACCACACTGTGCCAGATGCCACTGTGCTGACAGCTTAATGCCTCACTTAGTTTAGTCTTCACACCAGTCCTACCTAGTAGTGCTAGTAAATGCTAATATCCCCATTTCATCGAGAAATGAACTACAAGAGCTTCTGTAACTGCTGGTGGTGATGGAACTAGAAATTTTAGAGATAGAATTTGAGACCACTCATCTGGATTCAAAGCCTTGGGTTGAGGCAGTGAGGAAAGGCTGATGGTAGATCCTGGTGGTAGAGGGGCTACCGGGGTGGGATGGTGAGGAACCAGGAAGCAGTGTGACAGTGAAAGAGAGTACAGTGACAGGTAACATTTGCATGGAGGAGATCAGAAGCAGAGAGAAATGGGGCCCTAGGCTGGCGGGGTTGGGGGAAGTGACCTGCTCAGGTTTGAGGTGCTGAGAATGTAAAGGGATACCTAGTTCAGGGAGGAAGTGTTTCTCTGAGCACTTCCCTCCTTATTCACCTGGCAGACTCCTATGCACGTGGTGCCTCTGTAGGTCACCTCAAGCAGGTCACCCTTGACCTTCATGTCCCCCTATAGACGCTCTTGCTCTAGTTAACTCAAAAGCAAGAAGCAGCATGCCAGAGGCAGAGTTAAAGGCACACTGTGTGATACCCGGCAGGCAGAAGACCAGATGAAGTTAGAGTGGCCCCAATTTCTGGGCCTTGGGATGTCCTTTTTAGATGGGACTGGGCTGTATTCTAGCCTTCACACTGCCCAGCTCCAACCTCTGATTGACTACAAGTCTTCTCCTTTGCCAGGAGCTGGGCTGTAACCTGAGATGCCCTTGCCATTTCTGCTTGGACTGGAGTCTGAGCAGCATCAGATAGCACCTTCTCTGCTCACTATCCATCCTCCATGGCCTTAGGTCATCACTGACCTTTGACATTGACCTTGAAGCGCTGGCTGTCTTGGCCTCCTGATGTGGACACTCGGCACTCCCAGAACCCGCTGTCCCCAACAACCAAGCGGGGCACCTCAAACTCAGCTGTGGTTTTGTCTGGCTCCACAATGGCCTTGGTGGACTAAGAGAGACAAGGAGAGGTACAGAAGACAGAGAATATGTACCCCCAAGGTCATCCACATGGAATGCTGGCGGGACAGAGGCCCAGTGGCAGCCACCACCCATCAGCCTGATCCTGCTTGAGCCCTGGCCAGGCCAGTGGGTAGAGCCTGAAGGGGCTGAAGGTCTGAGGAAGCAATCATAAAGCTGGGAGTAGGGACAAGGGCTTCACAGTCATTGCAGCTGACCTGAAGCACGGTACCGTCTGGCTTGCGTAGCTCCATGCTGCCTCGTACTGGGAAGGGGTTCCCTGCAGCGGCACAGTTGATCCGGGGCATTGTCTCTAAGTTGAACTCCAGTTCTGAGGCCACATTAAGGATTTGGGGGATCCGGTCTAGGGAGAGAGAGGACACTCACACTAGAGCTTCCTTAGGGTACACACATGGTCATGGCCACCAGTGTGCCTCTTGCCCCATGTTCTGCATCTCAGTGAGGCACCACCCTTCTTCCAGTCACTCAAGCCTGAGACTCCTCCAGCATGCTCAAGCAGCTGGTCAGCCTGCTACATCTCCTCACAACACATTTCCTAACATCCTCTAATACCAGTCAGCAGGACCCTTGCTATTTGCACAACCAGAGCACTATTGAGGCTTAAGAGCATCTGGTGCTCAGCCACAGATGCCTGCTTTTGCACTCTGCCCAGCAGTGAAAGGTCTGACCATCTTGTACTCCTTCAACAGTTCCCTCTTGTCCCTGGCCTGCTAAGTTGGCCCCCCAGCCTATTATGATTTAATCTCTTCTGACTACTTCCCCAGCCCCACTTCACTGCTCCGCTACCCAAGCCAGGCTCTCAACCCTTAGGCTTCCTGAGGCTTTGCTAGTGTTTTCCCTCTTTTTAAAAAATTTATTTATTTATTTATTTATTTATGTGTGTGTGTGTGTGTGTGTGTGTGTGGCCAGCTCAGCCCACCAGGGGGCGAGGCCGGCTGCCATGTGGTGCTGGGGGATTGAACCGCGGTCCCTGTGCTTTGCTAAGCTTGTTCTTTTGAGCCATCTTACCAGCCCAAGAGTCAGGACAGGGGCACGAACCGGTGACCTTGCGCTCTAGATCCCGGCGCGGGACCCACCGCGCCAGATCGCCGCCTTCCCTCTTGTCCTCTATATCCAACCTCAGGTCTCTCCCCCTCCCAGAAGCCTTCCCTGACTCTCACATGGTCAGGGGCCTCAGCTGGGCTCTCTTGCACTCTGGTCTGTCACCCTTCAAACTATGGTGAGAACTCCCGCTCTCTATTCCTTCAGGGAAGGATGTGGACCATGACAGAAGAAGAGGGCAAGTGTCTTCCAAGCCAAGGAGACTCATTTGGTGGAGGCTGACTTTCTTGGAAGATCACAGAGACCCAGGTGCTCCTACCTGACTTCTCACAGTGCACACCATGCCACCCAGAGGGGCAGACACAGCCGCTAAATCGATCACAGGTGCCACCATTCTGGCACTGGCACTGGAGGCGGCAATCAGCTCCAAAATGGCCAGGGGCACAGGCTGGGAAGAGAGGAGGTGTGGTTAGGAGGGATGGGTCAGGGGCCCAGAAAGCTCGGGTAGGGTGTGGCTGTACAACAGGCTGAGTGTACAGAGCCCTGGTCAGGTGACGGTGGAGGGCTTGGCATGTAAGTGGGTCAAAGTGAAGGTTCTGGGCTGAGCTTGTGGCGCAGAGGGTAGGTCAGTTCATACCTTCCTGGCACTGGCTTCCTCTCCAGCCAGACCCACAAGAACAGCCATAGGGATCTGGGAGGCAGAAGGTGAGTCCCCGACATCCAGATGTACCTGGACACTGCTCCTGGCAGCTCTGTCCAAAACGGCCCTCTCTGCAAGCTGGAGAGAAGGTGTGTGGGTGAGCCTGTCAGGTGCCAAGGTCTAGGACACAACCCACACCCTCCCTCTCCAAGCTCCATCCCATGATCCTAGGATCTTTCCTAGAGGCAGACACCCTTTTGTGCCTGGGTCCATTTCCATTCCCCTTACCCTGTTCACAGCGGGTACCAGTGAATCCAGGGGGGCACACACAGTCACCATTGTAGTCATGGCAGACACCGCCATGCAGGCAGCCTGGGCATTCCTTGATGCAGCCTGGACCCCAGCGCCCAGCCCCACAACCTGAAGGAAAGGGTCTTCAGCAGCTGAGCTTCTCCATCTGCCCCGGGCTGCTGAAGACTAGGGTAGCTCTGGGCACCTTGGGAAACCTGGGACCCACAGGAAGTACCCATACACCACCCCCAACCTCTGCCTTTGCCTCTGACCCCGCACAATGAGCCGAAAGAAGGCACTGCCCAGGGGGCTGGCTTCCAGGTAGGTGGCACTGTAGATGCCGCTGGATGACGGCTGCACATCTACGAGCTGAAGCAGGAATCGCCCATCCTTGGCCTCCTGCCAGTCCTGGTTATGGAAGTAGGATCCTGGGGGAGGGGGAAGGTCAGGGGCCTCAGCACCGCATGAGAACTATCACCTCCCTTGGCCCAAGTCACACTATGTGCCCCATGCACAGCTATCAACCCTGGGCAAGACCCCCACAAAATGCTAGTACTCAACCAAAAAGCTGAAAAGTACACTCTTTCTGTTCCACAAACCTTCAGGAAGTCACTACATTCCATTTGGTCCACCCTATCCTCATCTCAAAACAGCCCACTCTTCCCCACATCCAGGCCCCAGTGGTCCCTTTCCTGGGCACTGCACCCCTACCTCAGCCTCACATTTGGCAGCAAGAGAGATTCTTATAGAGCGACACCTTGTATCTCCCTGCTTACACTCTTACAGCTCTTCTCTGTGCTCAGGATAAAACTCAGCTCCTTAGCATTTTGTTTTCACCAGTTTGACCCCGATGAGCTCCTAAGCCCCATAGCTCTCCACACTCTCTGGCGCCCAACATTCCCGAGTTCCTGAACTGCTTGTTTCTCCTCTATAAACATCTGGTATTTCAGACCCTCCTGCCTTTCCTTGTCAGTTTCCTCTGCTGGAATGCCCTTCTTTCTTTGTTGGCTCCTACATCTTCCCGATTGCCCCGAACACAATTCAGGTGGCATATGAGGTCGCGCGCTTTCTGCTGCTCAGGCTGCACAGAAACTCTAGCGACACAGCCCTCCCTGCCTCCTTCCGCGTCTCCCATCAGTTCAGGTGGCCTGGTGCTTGAGGGAAGACTTCCGGGTGTCAGGGAAGGGGCCTCCCTCAGGAGCCCACGAAAGCAAGTCAGTGGAAACTGTGGGTCTGAGGCTGAGGGGGAAATCTTTGGAGCCACACAGGCAGGCTCAGACAGGGTCAGGGTGAAGGGAGGCTCAGGATGGAGATGCAGGGCTCTGGCCTACGCTTTAGCACACGTCTCTGGTGTCAAGGATCTGGGCTTGAGAAAGGCCTCCTGGGACTATGATGGGTATGTTGCTACCAGTTCGTTGCTTCCCCTTGTGGACTGTGGTTCTCTTCTCAAATAGGTTATATCATGGTCCCTGCTAGTTCCCAGAGAAGAGTCAAAGATGGCTGTTAACATGCTACTTAAGGAAGTATCTAATCACAGGCTCCTGGTCCTCTGAGTAAAGATCTAGAGATGAAAAGGATGCAGGTGCATCCCCTGGACCTGACCCAGGACAGAGAGGAGGCCCTGGAGGTAGGCAAGAATGGTTACAGGACTGAATCAGGGTAATGAGGTCAAAGTGGAAGATCCTCAGGCCATGGAAATGCTGGGTCCACCTGGCCAACCAAATGCCCCGCTCACCATTGTTCTTCCAGATCACATCTGTCTGCTTCTCCTTGTGCACACGTGCAGAAAGCACAGCTGTGTCGCCTTTGTTCACAGTGTGCGTGACCTTGTCTGGGAGCAGGTGGGCTGTGGGTGGGGGGTGGGTGTCAGTGGCTTGGGCATTATCCTGCTATGGCCCTTGCCCAACGGACAGACTCACCCCCGGGGCTGTTGTGAACGTAGACCACTCGAGTGCGCCGCAGCCCCGTGCCACCCACACAGGAGAATACGCCCACCAGGTCTGAAGGTTTGGAGAAGCCACGCAGTGTGACCTGGTGTGAGCCGTTGTGTGTCAGACGCAGGGGCTGCCTGGACGAGAGGGTGCGCACGATGCTGTTGTCCTTTTCCAGCAGCAGGGGTGGACTCCAGGGGTTGGGGCCCCTCCCCACCCCGGCCTCTCCGGACACGCAAGTCAGAAAGAAACGCTGAGGGTCAGTGAGGCGCAGGTTGGCCAGCAGCGTCAGGTCCACAGCAGCACCTAAGGCCAGGACATTAGTGATTTCACCATAGACCCATCTGACCCTCTGACTTCAGAGCCCCTGGTTCCAGGCCTCTGAGCTTATTGCACCCCTTTCATTCCCTGTCACTTCCCACAGATCTTGCAGGTACTTTATTTTGTCAGGTATTTTCATTCCCTTCTGTTCCTTTCCATGAGCACCAGCCCTTTGCCCTCAAATCTCTTGAAGAAAAACAAGAGTACAAATCCTTCTCGGGCTGCCCACACCCTCCCTCCTGCTGCCAGATGGCTTCCCTTTACAGCCCTGCCTTCGGAGGGAATGATCTATGTTTCCTTACTTTATTCCCTTTTCCTGACTCCCCTCTAGAAGGGCTCTCTGAGGCCCCTGGAGCTGCTTTTCCCTGCCCCTCACCATGAGGCTGCAGGCTAGGACCATCATCTAGACCTGAAGTTTCCTGTAGGGCCCCCTCCTTGTCCCTATAGAAACTGAGAAACGTTTGTTGTGGTGTTAAGGGGGGCCTAGAGCAAAAACGAAGCTGGCCTTGTGTGGTCCAGTGAGGAGGGTAGGCCAGGGTCCAGAGGGACAGTTACAGATGGATCTTGGCCTTTGCCTTCCAGGTGCTTACAGCCCAGTGGGAGGGAGGCACAGCCAGAGCTGCCAGATGCAGGGTGCTGTACACGGGAGTCGAGAGGGGTGACTAAGCCAGCCTGGGGAGGGCTTCCTAGCCCAGTAAGCCTGAAGGCTTCTAAAGCTCAGGCAGGACCCAGTGGGTGAGCAGAAGACGGACAGACAGAGGTCAGGGGCAGGGAAAGGGCTGCTCAGGCAGAGGAAAGCCTTGGAAAGAAAACTGACCATCTGGAGGGGCTGTCAAACTGATATGACCAGAGCACAAAATGTGTGCCCTGGGGTGGGCAGAGATGAGGCGGAGCCAATTCCAGGCCAGAGTAGGGCCAGTGCAGCTAGCTGGCCTCAGCTGCACAACTCGGTGATCTCCAGGGGCCCTCCTTCCTAGGTCCTGCCTGTTAACTCTTGTCAAGTAACTAATTAATTCAAAGGCCACTTGACCCATCAGTTAATATTGGTCAAGAGTCTACCATGCATAAACAAAGCTGGCATTTCTCGGCTGCCTACCTGCACCCTTTTTTCAGCTGCATCCTCATGACTTCCCGTGAAGTTGATATCCTTATTTTATAGAGGAGGTAATAATTATTCTACAGGCTTCCTTGAGTAAGCATGTCTACCTCTTCGGCTTTAACAATCATATCTGAGTCAGTAACCCTGGGATGGCCTTGAGCTTGGAACTGAATTTCTACCAACCTGTCCCAAACCTGTTTCCCTCCCGTACTCCCTGACTCATCAGGCAGCACCTGCCACCTGAGACGCTGTGGAGTCACAGCACACTCCCACTGCACAACCTGTGTTTACTCTGTGTCAGTTAGGTACTGAGCACTCACCAGACATTCTCTCGTTCTATTATCCTGACTAACCTGGGATGTGAGTGTTTATTATCCCTACTTTATCGCCAGGGAGCAAAGGCTCAGAGGAGTTAAGCCACTTGCCCAAGGTCATACAATTACTACCCAGCAAAGGCAGGGTGCTTAATTCTAACATCCATACTATTAAACTTTATGTTGGCCACCCCAACCAGTCATAAACTTTTGCAGGTTACTTTCTAAAGTTTCTTGACTTCATTGCTATCTCCTAAGCCTTCATCTGTTCAGCCCGCATCCCTGCTCATGTCAAGCATCCCAGAAGCCACAAACTCTTTCCCTGGCTCATCCTCTAAAGAGATCCATCTACGGCTCCAAACCACCCTGTGATTGTCTCACTTACAACCTTCCATGGCTCCCCACTGCCCTCAGGATAGCAGGCATCCTCCTGAGCCCCTTGCTCTCACACTGCCCCTTCAGCTGCTTTCCCTACAGCGGCTCTTCCTCCACCTTCCTGAGACTCCCAGTTATTATGCTAGTTACCAACCTCTTAGTGAAAGCTTTCCTGACTCCATTTTTGTCCATTACCCAAGTGAAAATAATCAGATCCTCTGTCGCTCCTTGCATCTGTCTCTCTTTAGCTTTCATCCTGTCCTTTGTTTCCCCATTAGACCATGAATCACACAAATTTAGTATCTATGTTCTGTCCTCCAACCAGTAACTGAAGGAATCAGTCGATACTTATGCAGAAACTCCTTCCATGTGGTCTCGTGCCAAACGCTCTGCATACATCATCTCATTTAAATCCCACATCAGCCAGCAGCAGTCAGGATCGTTACAACCCATCGTATAGGCCTAGAGTTTGCCAGTCTGTTAACTAATGGACTACTGTCGATGCTAGTAGACATTTTTCCAGGGAATAAATGAGCCTTACACACTGGGCCTGTGAGCACCCACAGAAGACGTTCCAGGAATCCTTTAGTAGCTGCTTCTCTCCCTTCCCCTATCCTTGAGCAGCAGTGATTTCTAGCACTTGACTGAGTTTTCTTGGCCCTAATCTCACTTTTTGTTGGACCAGAGTCATGGCACTGATGATAGGGTTTCTTTTTTCCCCAATTTTTAAAAATTGTGGTAAAATATACATTACTTAGAATTTACCCTCTTAACCTGCTGTAAACATACAGTTCAATGTTGTAGAATCATCCATAACAGTGTGCAAACATCCCCAGCATCCATCTCTAGAACTGTTTTCATCTTGTAAAACAGAAACTCTGGACCCATTAAACCAGAATTCCCCAGCCCCTGTCTGTGTCTTTGTGATTCCACAGGTTCTTCCAGGGAGAGTGGAACTAGGGCCTTGTGGCCTAGAAATGGGGTATGGGGCTTGGGGAAGACTTACCAACATCAGAAGCCAGAAGAAGAATGGGGAGCAGGAAAGGGAGCCCCAGCCTGACCATGCTCTGGAGGCTGATGCAGGCCAGCCAGGACCAGCTGGGCCTGGGGTTTGCTGTGGGTCTGAGCACTCTGCCAGTGCTGATCAGTGCGCTGGAGCAGGAGGAAGAGGAAATGAGGTGTCTCTGGAGGGAGGGGTAGCAGGGAGAGGGGTGGGGAGAAGTGATCCGCTTCCCAGCGGGTGGGCCTCCCAGCAAGCCCCCCAAGGCTGGGGACGCTAGAGCTAGAAGGTCAGGGACCACTTGAAGGGGGAGTTATGGCAAGGACAAAACAGGGGACACTTGGGCTGGTTTTCCCATTCCCTCCCTCCCTCCAGTCCTCAGTCTTGCTGGCATGCGGGAGGCAGGAAAGGGAGGAAGCCAGTGGCTTCCGCCTATTGAGGAGGTTTGGAGAGAGGACATTGTTCTAGGGTCTCCCCTCCTCCCAGCACATACCTACATGTGGGCATGTTCGACAGGACATAGTTACATGGGATTCTAGAGTGCAGTTCACTTATAACTCAAAGATCTTGGATCTGGGAGCGTACATACTCAGCAGAACACAGGCTCAGGTTCCCAGCTGAGTGTGGTGGCACATGCCTATAATCCCAGCACTTGGGAGGCTGAGGCAGGACAAGACAGCTTAATTTTCCCATGTGTAAAATGAGAGTGATACCAAAAAAAGGCTATTCTTTTTTAAATTTTTTTATTGGCTGAGACAGGATCTCACTATATAGTTCAGGCCGGCCTTGAACTCACTGTATAGCCCAGACTGGCCTCAAAATTTCAGGGAGCCTCCTGCTTAAGTCTTCTAAGTACAAAAAGTCCCAGGAGAATTGTTGATTCCTAGAGTGGCATGAAAAAGTCCAGGAAAGAGCTCCCCATCATATGCATAATCCCCTTTCTACATGTCAAGGCAGGAACAGCTTTCCCTAGGCAGGCTCTGGGTAAGGGTGGGTGAGTGACTGCTGCCTTAGACTTAGCTCATCTTGGTCCAGGATCTCTGAACCTGGGATGAAAAAGAGGCTGGAAAATGCAGGGACCATTTATATGGTAGAATGGTAGGCAGTGTAGGTTTGTGTGGAACTCGCCCTTGGTTCTGGAAAACTGGATGGCTCAATGTGCAAATATGTGGAGAACACGTGGGCAAAATCACCCTTCTTGAAGATGATACGGTTGTTGACACAAATGCATGAAGACTGAGACACTGTGACACTGGCACGTGCAAGAGTCTAGGCCATCTATCCAACCTACTTTCAACTGGGAAACAAAACCTATCAGGAATGACCTATAGATAAGGAAAAGACAAATGTTGCAGTTTGTACACAAGAATCCTTATTGTAAAACAATGTTCTATAGACATAAAAGTACCGTTCACATGTGTTGAGTTTATGTAACAAGTAATTTGAATAGCATCAGTTTACAAACAGCATATGCCAAATGAAATGTCATTGCCCAAACAAACATTGAGTAGGCTGTGTATACATCTGCTGTTCTTAAACCATGATGTATGTCTTGATGTCTTAGTCACTGGAAAATTAGAGGCCAAATAAATCTTAAATCTTAATTCAAACATGTAGTTCTATACCTAGTAATGTTAGTCCTGTGACCCCCAACAAGTAAAATGGATAGTGATAGAACTAAAGGTCATTTATATAAAAATAATAAAAACAAAAATAGCTGCTTGACCAATTCAACATGAGGCTGATAATTCACTGCTAACAAAGCCACTTACCCCCAAGCAGTGGGGATTCCAGATGAGGGTATGTGGACACAAGCAGGTGTACACAAGATTCCTTCTGTGGTACCATGTTACAGACAGTTGTCCCATCTCCTGTCTCCTCTTGGCTGTGAATTTCTGTATGACCTTGATAAGTTTAAGCAGTCTTGGTCAATTTTTTCCTGAGATTAGGAATTGAACTCAGGTCCTTTGCTCTGAACTAGTCCCAGAATGTTTTATATTTTATATTTATAGTATATTTTATTTTACTTTGAAGACAAGGTTTTGCCAAGTTGCTCAGTAGGCTAAGCAGGGCTTTTACTTATGATCCTCCTGCTTCAGTCTCCCAGAGTGCTGAGATTACAAGCATGTACCACCATGCTTGGTTTGGGGAAATATTTTGTAAGATGCTTCTCTGCTGGAAATTTCTTGATGCTTTCGTGATGATTGTATCTGGGCTCTAAGTTTTTGGGAGGAAGATTCTAGCAGTAATATATTTTCACTGCATCACATCAAAGGCATGTCATAGCAACATATCCTATCATTGATTTTGACCATAATCCCCTGGTTGAGGTGATATTTGTTGGGGTTCTCTGGGGGGCCTGCCCCTTAGCTCAGTTCTTTAAGTGGCTGCTTCAACAAAGCAGTCAGGCTCAGGTTGCTGTGGTTTGATTCCCAGAACTCAAGATAGCCAGTCATGCCTTGAAGGCATTCGGAGCAAAAAAAAAAAAAAAAAAAAACAACAACAAAAAAAACACTTCTGTTGGGGTTCTCTGCTGTGAAGTTATTATTTCCTCCTCTCTTTCCAAACTGTACTTTTTGGAGAAGTCATGATACACAGTTCATATTAAGGAAAGGGAATTTATAACCTTTTCCCTTAAATGTGGAATACCTATGTAAATTACCCAGAATTCTTGTGAAAATCAGATTTATCTGTTTTCACCCATTTCTATATTTATTACCACTATGGACTCATGGATTTTCATATTACACTTTGGATTATAACCCAACGGTACTACACCAGGCCTGGTGGCACATGCCTATCATCCCAGCACTCGTGAGGCTGAGGCAAGAGGATCACTTTGAGTTAAAAGGCCAACCTGGGCTACATAGTGAGTTCAAGGCCAATCTCAACTACATAGCAAGAACCTGTCTCAAAAACAAAACAAGATAAAGCAAAGTAAAATACAAAACCCAACAGTACTTTAACAGCACTTTTGTTTTGTTTTGTGTTTTTGAGAAAGGGTCTTGCTCTATAGTCCAGGCTGGTCTTAAACTTGCACTGATCCACCTGCTTCAGCCTCCTGAGTACATGGATTACAGGTATCCTCCATCATGCCTGACTGTATTTACTTTTCTATAATTTTTCATCTTCAGGGGCTGGGGAGATGACTCAGTAGAATAAATGCTTGCTTGGCAAGCACAAGGGCCTGAGTTCAATCTCCGGTTCTGGAAAAAAAAATTATCTTCATGATATTTCTACATTAATCTGTTGGGTTTTATGTGGCTTTGATTTTTTTATTGCTACACACTTGTAGTACTTAAAAATTTACATTTATTGTGTAAGCTGGTGCATGTACATGACGTTTAATTCTTTATTATCACCTTCCTTTCTTTTCCCTGAATCTCTTGGACCTCATTAGATAGGTACATAGGGAATAAAACTATATATATCAGGGAAAAAAACTTGTATAAATATCTTAATATTGAATTATTGAGACATGAGATTAATATGATTAATTTGTCCTGTACAATTACAAGTGGTGCTCAAATTGGAGCCCATTGGCTTCTAGGCATTTGTTAGCACAGTGAACTGCTAAAGTGTGTACACATTTTTTGTCCTTTTCTCTCTTCTTGCAGAAATGGTGCAACTGGGACCTATTTGGGTGAGATTGTTACGGAGATTATGCATAAAAAAATGCTGATGAAATTTTGGTCTGGATCAAAAGGCTATAGGAGGGGGCTGGTGAGATGGCTCAGTGGTCTAAAGCATCTACTTAGAACAAGCTTAGCTAAAGCACAGGGACCGCGGTTTGATCCCCCAGCACCACATGCCAGTCAGCCCCACCCCCTGGTGGGCTGAGCTGGCCACACACACACACACACACACACACACTAAATAAAATTAAAAAAAGAAAAAAAAAGAAATTATAAAAGGCTATAGGAGAAGAAAATGGCTCTCTCCAAGTTGCCCTCCCACATGGACCTTGGGGGGCCTGGGGATGCAGCTCAGTGGTAGAGTACCCGCTTAACATGTGGTGAGGCCCCAGATTTGATCCCCAGCACCACTAAAACAAAACAAAATTGCTGTCATGGTCATTTGAATGAGTGTCAAGTTGGTCCTCTTCTAAGTAATGGAGATCTCTCCCAAGAAAACCTGCCAGACTGGGGTGGATTACATGTATCCATGCAATTATTTTTCAAAAGAAACCCAATGAAAGCCCTCTCTTCAGATTTAGGTGAAGTGATTATGCATGAACTATTTAATGTCAGTATGTGAAAATGAATGCTGCTTTGTTCTGCTCAGAGTTTTTAAAGGAAACAAATATTCCAATATGCCTTTTTTCCCTCCCAAATTACATTCCTATATTCTCTGAAAGTATGTCCTTGTGTCTTGGAGCCTAAAATATTTTGAAAAGCATTTGAGGTATTTCTTTGTTATGTGAAGGCCCAAATGTTTGTGACTTTTACATGTTCCATCAGTGTCAGACTCGGTAACAACCGCCTTTTGAAGGACCAAGTATGTATTGCCCAAGCATTTCATTTACTTTCAGTTAAAATAAATAAAAGAGATTAACCCAATTCCTCAGTCACTTTTTTCATGTTTATCTGCAAAGAAAGGAAAAAAAATCTTTTCTTGAAAGAGTAATTTTTAAAAGCATTTTCTTAAGTTGATAGTAACAATAGTACTTTCACTTAACTTTGGCAGCAATTGATGACATACTGTCCATTTGAAAACAATTTTTGCTGTTTTTCCAGGAAATCACTTCGTAGTGAGAGGAAGTTTGTCAGCAAATCCTTTTGGAACATCCAGCTAAGGCTGTGTCCTGAAATTAGCAAGTGTGTGTGTGTGTGTGTGTGTGTGTGTGTGTGTGTGTGTGTGTGTGTTCTCTTGGGCTGAAAAGATGAGCCAGGTGTTTGTGACAAGCTGTGATGAGGACTGCAGATTACTTGGAACCCATTGTGTTCTTTTCCTTGTTGGAAAAAGAAAGCTTCTAAAAACAAGCCTTTATTTAAAGTGCATGCAACAAGGCTTTGAATGAAGTCTCTTTTGTACAAACTGCTTGACAAAGGCCATTTGGCTCTGAGGAGTCTTGTGAGGCCACAAGCTGACAGCAACATCCCACCCAGTGTTTGAATAGTCTGAAGCTCAGACTTACTTAAAGCATGACCAGCTTTTATTGATTGACTTTAGTCAGAATGAAATTTACCCAGTAATTCAAACAGAGTCTTGCCAGGTGTGGTGGCACATGACTGTAATCCCAACATGCAGAAGGCTGAGGCAGGAGGATTGCCACAAGTTTGAGTCCAGCCTGCTATATGGGGAGTTTAAGGCCAGCCTGGAATACCTAGCAAGATGTTGTTTTAAGGGGGCCAGGGAGATGGCTCAGTGGAATAAGCACTTCCCTGGCAAGCGCAAGGGCCTGAGTTCAATTCCCAGTTCCACCAAAAAAAAAAAAAAAAAAAAAAATCCTGTCTTAAATCAACAAACAGAACAACCCCCCCCCATGGGGGGGGAACAACTAAGTAACAAGACATACCAGGGTATTATGCTAGAATACCACAAACCTCAGTTATAACAGTTAATAGCTATTGAACACTTACTGGGGCCACAACAAGATGACAGCTGCATTTCGCAGGTTCTCAGCTTTTGGAGATAGGCTTCTTTCTTTCTTTCTTTCTTTCTTTCTTTCTTTTTTTGTAGTCCAGCCTGGCTTTTATTTATTTATTTTTGCTTTTTTTTCTGGTTTCCAAATTTATTTATTTTTAATAATTTTATTGAGAGACAAATAGCAATGAAACAGTTTCAAAACCAATTACTAGCACAGTTTCAATAATTAATACATTGCATCTTGTTGTCTTAGTGGTTATTCATTGTACAAGATGCAGACATGATGTTCTGTCCGCAGACATTACTAGAACAAATCTCTTGGGGACCGGGGAGATGGCTCAGTGGAGTAAGTGCTTCCCTGGCAAGCGTAAGAGCTTGAGTTCAATCCCTGGTTCCGCCAAAAACCCAAAACAAACCAAAAAACAAATCTCTCTATTAATTGAATTAAGAGAATGCAGGTTTCATTATTATTATGCCCATTTTGCAGATAAGGAAGCTGACGGATGCTTCCTTGGCTTAAGTGATGGTGCTCAGCTTTGACCCCAGAGAGTCTGATCCCTAGCCAGAGAGCTTAATTATGCACTGCCTGTTAGACTGTATTATCTAGATAGGAAGCCGATGAAGTTTCTGCGGGCACATGCAGGAAGGCTTGCTACCTTCGGTGCATGACATCCCCCAAAATAAGTTAAGAAACATAGTCCTTAGCTACTCAGGAAGCATTAGAGATTTTATTCTGGAAGAAGCAGTGATTTGGGCTCTGTATTGTTATGATGGAATGGAGCCCTATGAAGGGCAAAGGGCAGACCAAGACAGCCTGGCAGGCCCCAGCCAGAGGGGCATCTTGCCTTTAAGTCGCACCGGGCCACAGTGGAATTCTGGAACCACTAGCAGGTGCAACAGCACACATGACACAAATGACTCATTGTCCTTTTGCCTCAAACAACAGCAAGCCTATGCAGCATACAAAGCACATTTTATGAGGGAACAGTCTCCATGGCTCCGCCCACACCTTCCTTGAAGGATCTGCACATGGCACTGCTTTCTGATCCTTCAAGTTAATTTAAATGTTAGTTTGGGTCAGGGAGATAGCTCAGTAGAATAAGCTCTTGCCTGGCAAGCACAGGGTCCTGAGTTCAATCCCCAGTACTACAAAAAAAATTTTAAAAAGATAAATGTTCAGTTTGAGGACCAGTAATAGTAACAAAAAGTTCAATTGTGCTTCTGATCACTACCCTTAGCACTTCTGGCCACTGTGGCTAGGGATGACAAAGGTGTGAAGCTACTTGCATTTTGTTAACCCCTCTTCAGTGAAGGTGTAGAGGGACCTGACCTCATGCTCCTGAATGTTGGATTCAAGAGAACCCCACGAGCTGTGTGTGATTGCCATCCCGTTGGCAATGAAAGGATTAAAACCCTAAACAAAAGAATTTCAGTGAAAGACACCCTGCTCTGGATAAGTTGTAAGATAGCAACAAACCTTCTGATATAAGACTCATTCATTTCTTTAAATGAGTCCTAACCCATCTTCTCTAAAAAGATATATCTTCTTATCTGAAGCTAAAGGCTTTCTGTGAGCCTTCAGCTTTAGATAAGAGAGGATTGGTTTTGTCAAAACCACAGTTGTAGGATTTTTTGGGGGTGGGTGCTCAGGATGACTTCAGGGCAGGTCCGGTTTGGCTTGAGGATGAGGGGATTGAACTACAGCATCCGGAACCTGACTGCTTTGTTTTAGCAGGCACTTAAAACACCTGAGCTAATGGGCAGGCCCCCCCCCAAAAAAAAAACCCACAGTTGTCAACAATATAATTTTAAGCACAATATGGGTGCTACAAGGAACTGAATGATCAAGGAAAAGATACTGTTTAGATAGTCATCCTTATTACTGAGACTCTTTCCATATACTCAAGCTCTTATAAAAATCCCAATCTCTACTCTGACTTCCGGATTCCTCTCTTGGAAACTTGCCCACTGCTGCATGCTCCCCCACAGCATATCCCGATCTAAATAAACTCTTAGCTTTCTGTATTCTTTGTCTATTGGTAAAACTGTTGTTACTGCTTGCGTTATTGGCTCTGTCACTGGGCCTCTGTATAGGCCCTCTGCCATCTTGCATGGCACTGCAGTATTGCCCTGATCTTAGGTCTCCTAGAAAGATCCTCTGAATTTCCGTCCTGACTTAATGATGACTGAATTAGAGGGATCGCTTTTACCAAACTTCAAGGCCAAGCCCCAGTGGGATTTGCAGGAGGCTCTGAATGCTGGAGCAGGTCTAGGAGGTCCGTGGTGAGGAAGGCCAGCCTCCTGGGCAGGAGAAGGCTGAAAGGAGAAAGAGGCCCAGGACCTCCAAAGGATGCTTCTAGGCCCCACAGGGGGCTGGCTCCATCTGGGAGTCTGGAAGTGCCTGGAAGCATGGGAAATGAGTACCTCCCTCTAGAGGCTTGCAAAGAAGTGACATCTGATTGTAACAACAGATCCTGCCACACACACACAATGGATCCCTATCACCAGTTCTTAACCTGGGAGCAACCCCCCTGGAACTCTTAAGGATGCATCCCTCATTCAACAAGCTTTTTAGTGCCAGCTCTTTGAACACAGTCCCGAATGTGCATACACTCATTGTCCGGCTCTCATCAGCTTCGCAAAAAGGCTCTGCAACCACCCCACAAAGAAGACCTTTAGAAGTCCTGCTTGCTGCAGCGAGGGGTTGCATCTGACAGAACAAGGAGCTGGTGGGGTTGGGTACAGGACTGCTCATGCTTTTGCTTGTTCAGCATCCACTCGCTGCTTGGACAGCAGAACCCCAGCTTCCTTTAGGAAATACAATAACATCTTTGGAGGGAAGTGATTGTTAACTGTCACTCAAGAAACTGAACACCTTAACAAGAAATCGTACTCATTGGTGTGGAAAAACAGCTGTAGGTAGTAACTGTACGTAACTATAAAAACGTGCTAGACTTGGAGTTGGGAAGCCTGGGTTGAGCTGTGGCTGTTATTTAAGCATAGAGCTTTTAGAATGTTATCCTTAGACTTCTAATTCAGAGGGCTAACCACATCCTGCAGAATAGAGAAGCACCTCCAAGACCATGCCACGGTTTGTATCCTATGATTTTTCCTTATCGGAAACTGTACCCCCTGGCCAGCCTCAATTCCCCATCATCCCCTGTCCACCATCTCCTGTCTTTCCCCTTACCTTCTCTGACACTCTAGAAATTGCTCCTAAAATCCTGGATCATTCTGTGTCCCCCCCCCCCCCGCCATGCCCACTTTTCTCCTTACCCTGTCTGGATGCGGGGAGTGTCATCATGACCCATCCTTTGCCTAAAGCTTGGCTCCTTAGCCTGCTTTCATTTTATCTCATTTGCCTGGCAAATCCTCAGTCCCAGTTAAACCCTCTCTCCATTTCCTCCCCAACTGTACTACAGTGGCTGGAAAACAAAAGCAGTCACTCCGGATGGCTATGGCCCTTCCTCTCCAAGGGAGGACCAAGTGCTCCCTTGCGAGCCTGTTACATTGCTGGCCTGGCCTTTCTCCAGCGTCTGGGTTGTTAAATTCACACCTTTTCTTCTTGCCTCCATTCTCGGTACCCCCGAGAAGAAAGTACCCTTTCAGTACTTTCCATTTTTCACTCTCAACTGAGGATAGTCTGGAAAAACAGAAACCATCATTAGAAAATATCCTCAGGCTCCCACCACAGACCTAATGTATTCGACTTGTTCAGGCCATCTTTCTCCAGTGCTTTAGAGGGACTCTGTCACTCTGTTCAAGGCCAGCCCCTCGCACCTGATCCCACCCTATGCTTCCTCAAGGACTTCACCCTCCTGTCCTTTTTCCTTTCTTCTTCATCATCGAGTTCCTGTCATACCTGGATTACTCTGACCAGCTGGTCTAACAGTTTAGCCTTAAAAAGAAGGTCCCACCTCAAGCTGTCACCCTTCCCCAGTGTTACCTACTGCTCTACACTTTCCATAGCAGACTTCCCTGGAGGCAGGTTCCCCACTTCCTCTGCCTGTATACTCATGCAGTCTTTTAATCAGGTATTTGTCCCCTGAGTATCAGTGAAACTGCTCTCATCAAGGTTACACTGACTTCCGTTCTGGCAGTTTCCATGGCCAACTGTTAGTCTCTATCTTATTTGACCTGCCTACAGCACTCCTGGAGTCATTGCCCTTGAAATGCTTTCTTCTCTGTCAAGGCATGGCCCCATATTGTTGCCTCTGACCACACTGGTCACACCCCTTCCTCCTTTCCTGCTTCTCCTCCTCACCCTGACCTCTACTCCTGGCATATCCCAGAGCTCCTCTCTCTTTTATCTTCTCCTTTGGGATCTTATCCACATGCCTGACTTTAGACATCATCTACACGTTGTTCAGCCTCAAATGTGTGTCTGAGAACCTGCAGCATCCAGGTATCACGTTTGTCTGCTTAGTGTGCTACTCACGTGTCTCACATGCATCCAATGTGTCCAAAACTGAGGTCCTTATTTCCCTTCCTATCCTGTGTCTCTACAGTCTTCTCACTTTAATAAATGACAGATCCAATCACCCTGTTGCTCAGGCCAAATTTTTTTCTTTCTTTTCCTGGAAACCTACAACCAACTGGCACATCTTGTTGCTTCACTTTCAACATGTATTTGTAATCTGAGCATTTTTCTCCACCTTTACTTGACTTCCCTGTGGAAGTTAACTCCTCTTCCCCAGATTTTGCAACAGTCTCCTAACTGGCTTACCTACCTCTTCTTGTCAAACCAGCAATGGATGATGACGTCTCACAGGAGCAAGGAACTGACACATTCCTGATTGTCTTGGTTTCTCATTGTTGACAACTGTAATAAGAAAAGGCTTATAGGTTCAGTTTCAGTGCATAGTCAGCTGGCTCTAGGGCAGGGTGGCATGGCAGAGGGGCACGGCAGAGGAGAAACAGCTCATGATGTGGCAGGAGGAAGCAGAGAGAGAGATTGGGGGTAGAGGGAGACAGACCCTTCTGAGCCACACCTCCAGTGGCCTACCTCCTACCAGGCTTTACCTCCCAGCATTGCATTTAGCTATAAACCCTTCAGTGCACTAATCCTTGGATGGGCATCACGCCCCCGTGACCCAGTCACCTCCAACTGTGCACAGCCCATTGCAGGGCTGCTGGAGCTGCAAGGAAGACTGCAAAGGTCATTCACTGCATCAGAGTTTCTGACTGCACAGCCAGAGGGTGTTGCTATCCAGCCTATTCTCCGCTCTCCATTCCATGAAGGGTCCAGCAGGATGATTTATGCAGTATGGGCTGGCTATGATTCTGTTGTGGGCATTCAGTAAACAGTCCTCAAATAAAGGACCGAGTGATGGACATGCGGACCCTTGTTTATTTTCTTCTCTGGGACTTCATGCCAAATGCCTTCTCACAGTCTTGTTTTCTTCATCTGTTAAGGACAAAATTAACATCTATTTCATAGTGTGGTTATGAGGCTCAAATGAAATAGTTCATTAAAAAGTTGGCACAGATATGATTACATTTATATAAAATATCCAGGCCAGCCAAATCCATGGAGACTGAAAGCTGATAAGCGTTGCTGGAGGCTGGAGGGGTAAGGGCTCTCTTTAAGAGTGAGGAAAGTGATTCAGAGCTAGAGTGATGCTCACACACTGTTACAACTATTTAGTGATATGCTAAATGCAACCATTTAGTGATATGCTAAATGCTTCTAAATTACATGCTTGAACATGGCTAAGAGGGTGAATTTTATGTCAGGTGAACTAGATCATGCTACATGAATACCTCCAAAATAAAATTCAGTGTTCAACGTTTCAAGTTGAATCTTATGATTTCCTTGTTTATGAAGTCCACTGAAGGCTTCCTAGGAGCCTTCTTGCCCTACAGAGAATGGTTTCACTTTCTTCACATTCATTATTTAGAAGTAGTATATATTGTCACCGTTTATAATAGTGAGGATATGAAAAGACAGATGAAGAGCCTCTGTTCAGGGTTCCAGACTTGTGACAGACAC
This sequence comes from Octodon degus, assembly GCF_000260255.1. Lineage (NCBI taxonomy): Eukaryota > Metazoa > Chordata > Mammalia > Rodentia > Octodontidae > Octodon > Octodon degus. The sequence goes on along the minus strand of NW_004524891.1, from coordinate 393,582 downwards.
AAAGAGTAAATAAATAAATAAATAAATACACATAGTACTATGTGGGCGGGGCGGTGAGGGGGAGTTCAGTCCACAAGGGCAGACAGGAGGGCTCATCATCCACACTAGGGACGAAGGGGCCTGGCAATGGGTTGGAAGGCACAGGAGGTGCAGGTTGGAGGAAGTAGGGACCCTAGGAGAAGGGGAACAGAGCAAGCAAAGCCTGGGAACACCACACATTCTAGGAATAGGAAATAGCTGGAGTTTTTGTGAGGCTGGAGCCTAGTGCAAAAGTGTGGCAGGCAAGACACGGATAAGGAGAGAGGGAGGAAGGGGCTGTTGTTGGGGAGTTAGGGCTCCACCCTAGGACATTCCAGGCCCTGCAGGAATTGGCCCTCACTGTCCAGCACTTAGCCCTGTTAAACAAGGCTCATAGGATTGAGAGATCTTCGGAGGAGAAGGGTTAATGGGACCATTATAGATAGAGTTCTATCTAAAAAGGATTTGTCTTGGGACAAGGTGCTGTACCAACACCCCACCTCCAACCCAAAACCCCAGCCCATGGGTCCCAGGAAGGGCAGGTAGCTGCTAGAAAAATGTAAAACACCATAGTGGCCCACAGCTGTCACCCAAGTGCTTGGGAACCTGAGGCAGGAGGATCCCGTGAGTTGGAGGCCAGCTTGCTCTACATAGTGAGAAATAAAACCCCAGAGTACTTATTTTTATAAGGCCAGTTTAGGCGCAGATGATGTACATTACACCCACACAGAGAAGCAGGCACTGCCTCTGGATTACTTGAGGCTATGAGAGGGTGCTCTGGGGCCTACGGTTTTAACAACACATTCCAGAAGGTTAAAAAAAAAAAAAAAAAAAAAGACTTCTGTTCTGGGGGACCTGTAGCTTGTTACTGATAAATTTCCATCTCTCTTCCCTTCCACCTGCCTCTGTAATTAATCGAGGATATCTCTGAGATTTTTCCCTTATCATTTTACCCCTTTTGCAACTCACCCCTTTGTAGCCCTCGATCCAGCAGTGCCCTGTGGCGCCCTGCGGGCCCTGACAGTCCTTCATCCTTCCTGCTGGAGATTAAGTTTACTAAGAGGCTGCTCCGCGTCAGGAATGGTGCTGGTTCCCGGAAACCAGAGGCTCCTGGAAGACTTCCAGGTAAATGGGGAAGACAACCTAGAGAGAAATCAGTATGAGAAAGGGACAGAAACGCTGCCTTACAAAAGGTGCTGCAGGAGGCCCGGGATGTAGCTCAGTGGCTCAGCGCCAGCCTGGAAAAATCTCAGGATCCTGGGAGGCCCTGAGTTTGATTCCAGGTATAGGGGAGGGAGTAGGGGGAGGCAACATGCTTTCTAAACTGGTTCCTGAAGGACATAGAGGCAGCAGGCCAAGGAAGAGGAGCAAAGCCCAAGGGAACCAGAGAGCACCTGGGGTCCGCAGTCTGCTGGTCGGGCCCTGGGGGCATTGAGATCCAGATGAAGGTTTGACCCTCTGTCTGGACAATTATGCATAAGCACGTGTTTACAGGGAATTTTGGCGTGTCCCTCGTCCCTCTGGCTTTGGGAAGCAGGCTCCTCCCTCCTCTCCCGGGGCGCCGGTCTGCGCCTGTTTCACTGCCTCCCGGGCACGCAGGTCTCCAAGCTTTAACTCTGGACTTTGCACCGTCACCGGAAATCTATTTGTTTATCAGGGCCTCCAGCCGGACCAGCTGCCCGCTGAGGTCTGCCCTTTCTAGGGCCCTCTGAACCCCCTGCTGGGTCCCAGCTGGGCCGGCCCCCCTTTGGGTTGCTGTGGCGGGGGGCGCAGAAGCCGCTTTCGCTAGACAGCCTGCCCCGCCCGCCCCACGGCTTCCGCCCCGCCCTCGGCCTTCCCACCTGTTCAGGTGTTGCAGACCCAGCCGGAAGCCACCTCCGCACGCTGTGCACAGTTCCTGAAGGTGGGAGCAGAGGGGTAAGACACTAGGGGTGTGATAGAGGGCGCGCAGGCTCTCCTCGGATTCTCAGGAGCCCCACGGAAACTCCAGATCTGGGTGGGGCTGTGCTTGTGTGACCTGAAGCTTGGTGGGGGTGGGAGGGTGGGACAGTGTGGGCTGTGAGTTCAGAGGCTTTTCTGAGAAGTGTGTCTGTGCCCTTGGAAGACCAAGCGTGTGTGTGTGTGTGTGTGTGTGTGTGTGTGTGTGTGTGTTTGTCTTGGGGAAGATTCTGAGACTGGGTGGGGAGGAAAGGAACAGGAGTAGAAGCTTAGCAAAGTCAAATTGAATTCAGTTCATTTCGGTGTGACAGTCTCATGTTTAAAGGACTTGGTGCCCAGGGAGAAGTCCACCGTGGCAATACAGGAATGCCTGAGAATGAAAGAGCCCTTCCCCCGCAGGTCCGCGCTCACTTTCCCTCTCTCCTTCAGCTCCTAACCTGTGCTGAGCACCTGAGGTCACCGCCCACCCCAGGACACCGCCAGTGAGCCCAGCCCTCGTCCTCAGGGAGCTGCCTTTCTGGTAATGGCTTGTTCTGCCCCGGGCTGTGCCAGACAGAGCAGGGGTCAGCCAAAGAGGTCCTAGGGCAACCCAAGGGTATGTGTGTGTCTGATTTGGTGCTGAGGGATGGAGCCAGAGGGCAGGTGAGTTGGGGGGAGGGGGAACTTTAGAAAAGGAAGAAGAGTTGGGTCTGAGGGATTTCCAGGCGTGGAAGGAGGAGCTACGAATTCATAGACACCCAAGGGTGGCTTGGGAAGCTTTCTTTTCTTTTTTGAGTGCTGTACTGGGGACTGAACACGGGCCCTTCCTACTGAGCTGTATCCCAGCCCTTTTTATTTTGAGACAAGGTCTCTTGAAGTCGCTAAATTGCAGGCTTCCTGTCTCAGCCTCCTGGAGTGTTGGGATTATAGGTACGTACCACCACGCAGGACTTCTGGAAGGATTTTAAAATAGGTGCTAGGGTCCCTGTTGGCTCTGGTAGCGGACTAAGGTCAGTGTGCTAGGATCCCTGTTGGCTCTGGTAGCGGACTAAGGTCAGTGTCAGATGGAGGTGATAGGCAGAGCAGGCACAGTGCTTGCAGCAGAGGGGAGCATCATTTGAGATGATTAGAGAAAGGAATGAAGACATCATTCAGGAATCTGTAATAAATGACAGCACTTCCTGTACTGGGCGCTTCTCTAGGCACCTCCTAGCCTGGCCATGGTGCCCTGGCACTCTGGCTCAGCAGCTTCACCTCTGGACAGTGCCCAGCCCTAGCTGTCCCTCCTCCAGGTACTCAGACTTTTTTGGTGATTCATGCCTTGGTTAGGATGTGCGTTCCCAGGTGTCCAGTCCCAGGTGATTGTCAGTGGGCCATTGCCTGATTCAGGTGGACCTGGTCAGAGTAGTCCCAGGTGTCTGCTTCTCCAGGGGAAGATTTGAACCCCAGATTCTGACACTAGAATCCAGTGCTACATTGCTGGGGAGGAGGTATGAGTTGACAGGCAGTAAGGCCAGAGGCAGATCCTAGTTCCTCGCAGCAGTTAATTCATGGGAGGAGGTGCAAATTTCCCTCATCTCCCACTCCTAGGAGTGGGCCCCAAACAACTAAGGCAACTCTGCCCCTCTGCTCAGGAGTTGGGATCCATAGCCACCACTCTCAAACACCAGCCCTGACACTGGGCATGGTGGCACACCCCTGTGATTGGGAAGCTAAGGCAGGAGGATCATTGTGAGTTCGAGACTAGCCTGAACTACAAAGTGAACACAAGGCCATCCAGCACTGCATAAGGAGACTCTCCAGAAAAACAAAACCAAAACCAAAAAATCCACAAGCCCTTGGAGCAAACCCCTCGCCACTCACCTCCCCACAGGGGGGCCACACTTCAGCATTTGCTGGAGTCAGTTCACCTTTCTGAACCTTAGCACCCTCATCTATGAGGAAGTGTTTCTGCCTACACGGTGTTGTTTTCTGAGCCTGTTTGACTAAGTTGTGAGGAGTACTGATCAAGTCCTAAAATTAATTTATGTTTTAGCAGCTTCTAGAGTAGACTCCTCAACTGCCCCTTATAAATAAATGCATACCTCAACATGTTTGCCATCTGTGGTCAAGTGCCCCCGCCTTGGTGCTGGACCCTGACATGGCTGTGTGTGTGTGCTCTGGAATGTTTACCCTCTTCCTGTCCCTGACACCCATGCTTCTATTTTCCAGGACGCATTCTTTGGGTCTGCCTAGCCTCTGGGGGTCTTCCTGGAGCCAGGACTCCTTTCTGGCAGACACTGAGGCCAAGGCTCACTGATGTCAGGCTCCCTTCTGAGTGAGGCAAACCAGAGTGAGTGAAGGGGAATGGGTGGCTGAGGAGGGGATGGAGGGGATGGACTCCCCTAGCTGCTAGGATTGGGGGAAGTACCATGCCCACAGTCTCTGGGGCCAAGTGTGATGTTGTCCCTTTCTCTGCAGCCCGTGTAGGGCCCTCAGAGCTCCCCACAGCCTCAGCCATGGCCCCTACACCAGGCACTGCGGGCCGGGCGTGGCCTGTGCTGGTCGGGGTTGTGCTGGGGGCTGTGGTCCTCTCTGTCATCATTGCACTTGCTGCCAAATGTCACCTCTGCCGCCAGTACCGCGCCAGCTTCCAGCACCGCCAACTGTCTAGGACTGGGAGTGTGAGCCACCCCGAGATGGGTGAAGAGGATGATGATGGCTTCATCGAGGATAACTACATTCAGCCTGGGGCCGGGGAGCTGGAGACAGAGCGCAGCGGGGATCACTTCCCACTCTGAGGCCTAATCGTCGGACACTTGCCTTTCCCTCCATGCCTAACAGTATAAGGACAGAGGATGCCATGCTTGAACCTCAAACCTCAGGGACAAAGGTGGCTGGGGCTTAAAGGCAGACCAGGGCAGAGCCATCCCCCATTCCTGACGCTAGCGACCAAAGAGAGCATGACTTGCTGATTCCTGATGCTCAGTGGCTCCCTCCTGTTCCCAGGAAAACCTAACAATGATATGAATATGAGAAGAAAAGCCACCTGTGATCACGTCTTTGTTGGCCTTCTAAGTTTCCTTCCTTTTTGCCTTTTTGTTGTTGTTTTTGGCCTTGACTTGCTGTTGTTTTCCCTCCCTCACCATGCATCACCTTGTTCTCCTTTCTTAGGCTGCCTTGTCCTTCACTCAACTCCCCTCTGCCAGTGATGAAAACTGTCCATGGTCCCCATGGCCTGCTTACCTGCAGGTCTTTATATGTGCCTGGGTGACAGGAAGAAATCGGTGCCAAGTTTCTTGAAATTACTTCTTATGAATAAAGTCTGTGATCTAGTTATGTTTTTCATATAGGAATTAATAAATCTATTTTCATTTTGAATGAAAATTCATCATTCATTTGTATTTTTCTAAACTGGAATGCATCGTTCATAGTGAAACACACTGCCCAGACTTCCCTCCCCCAGGGAACCCCTGAGCTTCTCCCTTAGCCTCACCCTGAACTTCTCTAGGTTGTCCAGGTCTATTTTATTTGAATCAGGACAAGTGGCCCCTGCCACCCCGTGCCAGTGCCTGCAGCTAGACTGAGATCTCTGAGATGGCAGGCTGAGTCCTACTCTGTGTTCCCAGATCCTTGCACAAGGAGGATGTAAGACTCATATATTCAGTTAGCCCTGCATATCCATGGGCTCTTCATTCTTGAGTTTGGGCTGACCATAGGTCAAAAACAGCTTAGAAAATAAAATTCCCAAAAAGCAAAACTTGAATCTGCTATATACCAAGTACTATGCTGAATCCACATGAAGGAAAGGACATGTAGGCATGCATTAGGCACCGTAAGGAATGTAGAGTTGGTTTACAGTATACAGGAGAACGTGAATAGTTTATATGCAAATACTACACTTTTATATAAGGAACTTGGGTACCTGTGAAAGGAACTTGGGTTCATTTTATATAAGGAAGTTGGGTATCTGAAGGGTCCTGTAACCAATCCCTTGCCATACAGACTCCTGAAGGGTAGTTGTGTTTGTTGAATGACTGGACTCAGAGGAATAGGTAGGGGGCAAGGAAGTAGAGACACATGTGGAAGGTATTACCAAGGGAGGAGGAGAATGGGGTTATGATTGAGCAAGGGGCAGGAGGTTTGTGTTTTTTCCTTTTTTTTTTTTTTTTTGGTACCAGAGTTCAAACTCAGGACCTTGCATTTGCCAGGCAAGCACTTACTCAACTGAGCTATCTCCCTGGCCCTGGGTTTGTGTTTTTGAGACAGTGTCTTGCTGTGCAGTTCGGGCTGGCCTTGAGCTCACTTTTGGGAGATACAAAGCAAGTGGTTCCATGGGCTAGAGGTCAGGATTGTACCTCAAGCTCTGTCACTTAGGGGCATTGGTGAGACTCTCTCAAAACCCTGGGTTCCAATGTCAAGTACTCAGGGAAGGGGATCTGCTTTGTCCAATTTGAGTCAAGCACCCACCAGTGGCCCAATCAGCTGGGATGGTCATGGTCCTGCGTCACATAGGTGGTTCGGGGAAGCCACTGTGTGCTCCGGCTCACTCCCAAAGAAGGGCAGTTCTCACGAGCCAGGTAGTGACCCATCTGTGAGTCCATGGGATGCAGGGTTGAGGAAGAGCCAGTGAGAAGGAAAGTGAGGGGCGGTTGACCCAAGGAGGGGCACGAGAAAGAGGCAGGAGGCTCCGGAGGACTGGAGCATAGTATCTGGAAGGTGCCCACAGCAGTGATGAAGCTGAGGGAACCAGATTGGTTTAGGGCCGCAGAAGCCCAGACGCAGAGCTCACACTGCAGCCTGAGAGCAACTGAGGCTTGTCTGTGGAACTGTTTTTGCAAGGAAGTGATGTACCTATGCTAGAAAATTCATTCCGGCTGCTGTGCAGAGATGGCCTGGAGAGTGAGCTGGAGAGATAGGTGGAAAGATGTGACTGAGTGTAGCACAAGGACAGACTGGGGATGGCAGGAAGCAGACGTTAACAGAACTTGTTGACTTTGGATGTGGGGACACTGCCTCAGCTTCTGGCTCAGCAGCTCGATACAGCAAAGAAGAGCAGGCTGGGCGAATGGAGATACAGTGTTGGTTGTGGGGTTTCTGGGGAGATCCCAAGGCCTGCTGGTTCTCCGATGCACAGAGAAGCACAGTCTGAGGTCATGGGTTTGGGGATACTCAGTAGTGTGGTCACAGTGAAGAGCAGGAGGGGCAGAGTGAGAGGAGGTGCTGAGGATGGGTAGCGACTGACCTTGGAGAAGGACCTGGCAGGAGAGACCGGGAGGAAGCAGCTGCTCAAGCAGCCCAACTCAGTAACTGTTTCTGAGCCCAGAGATGGCCTGTCTGTGAAGGCCTGGGAAAAGAAGAGGCTGCCCCAGCCTGAGAGCTGGAGGAGAATCCCGGGCAGCAGGCTGTGGGGCTGAAGGCTCGCTCAGGCCTCTGAGGGAGGAGCTGCTGCCTGCTTTATGCCTTCACTCCTGCAGAGCAGCGCTCTGTGCAGTTCCCTGCAGGAGAGAGGCCCAGAATCTCCTGGCTCTATGGAAGGAGGGAGAGTGGCCCTCAAGCTACCCATAGCATTCTCTAACTCTGCCTGTTTTACAGACTCTTCAAGACCTTCAGGTCAGAACTCTTAAGAGGACCAGGACTAGGCAGAAGATTGGTCCCTAAAGAGCAGCTGTTTCTCTTAAACCTGTCCTGGGGCCATACTGGGCTGAACAGAGCCCTGAAGTCACAGACACCTTGGTCCTGTGCTTATCTTCCCTTCCTCAGCAGCTGCCCCTACCCCAGGCCCGACCTGACTGTGGAAGACTGTCCGGGTTCCACCTTTCTCCAAAGGCAAGGCCCTGTTCCTTGTCCTGCATGGAAAACAAAGACAGAAGAGTCACAAAAGCCATGACCCAGAATAAGGAAACTCCAGCAGTGTCACAGTGGAGTAGCAAAGTGGTTTGAGGGCACAAGTTCCCCGGATTTAAATCCTGGCTGTCACTTATGTACTGTATGACCGAGGGCAAACTATTCAGCCCCTGCATACTCATCTTCTTTTTAGTAAGATAGGGATTATTACAAAACTTAGTTCACATGGCTGATAGTAGGACTGAGCGCTACATATAATCAGAACCAAGCAAGTACTCTGTAAGTGTCAGCTGTGTTCTGACCAGGTGTCCTGGGTAAGCCCTCTCCATAACAGGTAGTGAGCATTAATCCTGAGGGGGCATCTTGCCAACCTCTTCCCTCCTCGTTCACTTCTAGCTCTTTCTCATGACTCAGGTAGGAAGATCCGGTCAGGACAGCAGAGGATTTGGATGAAAGCTTCTGGAGCTATAGAGTAACACGAGAAGCAATGAGAGGATGGATATGGTTCCAGTATTTTCTTACCACATCTCTGCTGGCTGGGTGATTGTTTCGTAAATTTGGATGCTGAGAATCCAGTAAGTTAACTAAGGGCTTGCCTCCCTCTCCTAGGAACAAGGCCAACGTCTCACCTGGAAGTAAGGATGAAGTAGATTCAGAGAAGCAAACTTCTGGGTGTTGGACTCATCTCCTCCTTGCCTCGGCTGCTTTCCTCTGACTGACTCGCAGCAAATTTAGAGGTACAAGCTCCTGATTTGGGGGAGCAGGTTGTACAGGGGAAGTGTCATGCCTCATCCCTGCCTGTATGCATCTGGGGTCCTGAACCCTGGCAGTCTCCAAGTCTCTGCCCAGGGGAGCATCCTGGGTCCTGGAGAACCGTCAAGAAGGCATCCTCTCTTGGTACCAGGTGCTGAGCGTGAGGAGGCATATGGAGTCCCATGGGCCTGCAGGATTCTCCTCTAGGGAGACCATGGTGTCTCCACTAGGCCTGAGGTGTCACATGGGCTATAGTGTAAGGACCACTTTGAACTCCGCCTGCCAGTATATCCAGGCAACTCCACTGAGAACCTGAAGTTTGACAGTAAAGCCCAGGAGGGCTAAATGTCAGTTCTCTTTGTCTCTCCTTCACCTGTCACCTGAGTGCCTTTCAGTCCAGGCCATCCTACTCTGCCTCTCCTTAACCCCTTTCTCATCTTTTTTCTTCACTAAGTACCAGTTTAAGGCTGGCCAAATAGCTCAGCAGATTAAAGCGCCTGCAAGCAGGTGCAGGTTCCAGGAATTTGATCCTCAGGCCTGCTGTGCCTCCCCCCCACCCTCCGGCACGCTGAGGTGGCAATTGAGACTGAGTGTGGTGGTACGCGCCTGTAATCCCAGCTCTTGGGAGGCTGTAGACAGACAGAGCACTAGAGTCTGATCTAGTAGCGAGACGCTGAACATCCTGTAGACCCTTCGAAAAAGTAAAAAAAAAAAAAAAAGTACCAGTTTAGATTTTCAGGTCTAAAGGGAGAGACATCGGCCTCTCCCTTGGCGGCATCATCAGCTTACCCACCCCGCCCACTCACCTTTGTGTACCTCTGCTGATGTTCACCGGTGGCCTGTCCTCTGGTGCTGCCTAGTCATCAGCTGCATGTGAGCTTTCAGAATCCTGGCTGTTCCCTCGCTCAGATCCCTGTCCTTTCTCCACAACAGCTCTTTAAAAGCTGCCTCCACTGTGCAGAGAGGATGGCCCTTGTTCAGGGCTCACTCATTTTCCTGCTTCAATGCCACATTCTTGAATCCACATTCTTCCTTCTCTGTTAATACAGAGACACAAGCCCACTCCCTCCATCTCCTGCTCGAGGCCCACCTGCCTCCCTCTGAGACCAATTTGTTCTCTCCCTTGTATCTTCAACCCTTCCTTTCTCTGTGTTTTACCAACCACATCACCTCTATCTTAAAAGGCGCCTTCAGTTAGTCGCAAAGATCTATCGGTCCTACCTTGTGAAGGTCCATCGAATCTGTTCCCCTTGAGCCCCACCCAGCAGCCACCCCATCTCACCTCCATGCCTCCATGTTTTACGGCCCGACTATGCATTAATCTCCCAACTGATTTCCCTGCCTCTATTTTTCCCTTTCCAAGTAATTCTCTATGTTGCTGGCAAAGTGATCACCTGAGTACACAGTTCTGACCACATCATTCCTCGGCTAAGCATTGTCCACTGGCTTCCTTTTGGCTGCAAGAAAGCCTCGGGACTGGCCCAGCACACTCCCAGCCTCACCCTCAGCTCTTCCCAGCCCACAAACCCTCTGGTTCCTCCAGCTACTCCTCTCTGTTCAGGGGCCTGCTGAGGCAGCGCTGCTGGGCCATGCAGCCGTTTCTTCTTCTTTTCCTTCTCAGGCCAATCCCCAGCTCCACGCAGCAGCCAGTGAGCTTGAATTCTCCCTTGGCTTAACATCTCTCTGTGTTTTTCCGTGTCCAGAGGCAAAGTCCAGATTCCTCCTCTGGGTCAGCAAGGCCATTCAAGGACAGGTGTGGCCAAGCAGGGCTCCTCTTCTATGCTCCCACTTTCTCGTGAAGTGGGAGACCGAGTCAGCTGCCAAGACTTGGCATGGGAGGCAAGCCCCATGCAGAGCTCCCTAAGAACATCTCCTTGGGGGGACAGCAAAGTGGAGACAGATGGTGGATTCATGAGGAGGGGCCTTGGTGAGAATGCACACCAAAGGGCAGGGGCGAGGAGTGGAGGGCTGTGTCACGGATGCCTGGAGTGGTGGGCTACGGAGTCTTAATAGGTGGCAAGGGAACTGAAGACAGTAGGGGAGGCATCATCAGCTCTATTTTAGATAGCATCTTGCTATTGTCCAGGCTGGCCTTGAACTCACTGTGTAGCCCAGGCTGGCCTCGAACTTTTAGCAGGCCTCCTGCCTTAGCCTCTTGAGCACTGGGATTACAGATGTGGACACCATGCCCAGCTAAGGAAGACAGAACTTTAGAAGAGAGAGACAGAGAGCAGAGGGGCTAGTGGACCAAGCAGGTCTGCAGATAAATGTTTTGAGCAGGCTAGAAAAAGGTAGGACACACTGGCAGGTCTGCTTTAGAGATGAAGGAGGAAGCTGCATTTCTAGATTCGTTTTTTTTTTTTTTTTTTTTTCAGAACTGGGGTTTGAACTCAGACCCTTGTGCTTGCCAAGGAAGCACTTATTCTACTGAGCCATCTCCCCGGCCCTGGAAGCTGCATTTCTGCTTGCCTGTGTCTCAGTACAGCTCTCACCTGTTGCCTGTCTCATGTTACCCTCTGAAATGGTCCCTCTGGGGGCACAGGCCAAAGCCTTCACTCTGCATCCTTCCCCAGACAGCCTGATGCTGGTGTTGCCTGTGGTACTGCTCTGTTAGACTTTTATATTGCCTAAGCTCCTCGGTGGCTAAGCTTCCTTAGTTTTTCTTTTATTTTCTTAAAAGAAATATTGTTGGTATCTATCCTATTTCAGATAAAGGAAAATAGACTTCTCCCCATAATATAGGGGAGGGCATAGGCCATCCTATGGGAGGGTATTCTATGATTCTAAGAGGCAGTACAGTGCTGGATGTCTCTTGAGAACCCAGGAAGAGTGGAGGTCTCTGGGGCAGAGAGTATAGGGCTTCAGGAGGGACGGATGGGGGCCAAGTGTGCAGGGACCTATCTTTCCTTCCTGCCTTCCCAGATAAAGTTGGGTCTCCTGACCTCACCTCCACCACACTGCTGTCTGCCCAGGTCATGGTTCTCTATCCACCCAGCAGAGCAGCTATGTGTTGGGCCCATGTTAGGAACTAGAGATGCAAAGATGAGCAGATGAGACCAAACCTGGCATAAGCTCAACCCCTGCTGAGGTGGCAGGACACAGAAAGGATCCCTGGCCAGTGTCTGCAACCGAGAGTGCTATGGGCATAGAAAAGGAGCAGCTTGCTAGTCTAAGAAAAGAGGGTCAGGAAAGACGCCCCAGAGAATGTGAGTCCCCAGAGGGCTGGGTCTTGAAAGACAAGAAGGCCAAGTGAACAGAACATATAAAGGTGGGGACAAAGGAGTGAACACGTGAGTTTGTGGAAAGGGTTCGCTGTGGTGGTTCACAGAGTCCTTTGAGGGGAGGGTGAGACCAGATGATGTCAGGAAGCCTGTAAGAGGTGGGGAGCCAGGGAAGGATTTTCATGTGGAATTTCATTTTAGTACTCCGGTGCACGTTCTAACTCAAGCATGTGCTTGTGGTGATGAGGAAGTTGGTTTTTAAGGGAAGAAAAGAGCAAAATTGTGGCTATTAGTAAGTAGGCAGCCAATTCAGGCAGACAAAGAGGTTTCCTTCTAAGTTGTGGAAGATGTGGATTACAGTATTAGACAAAATTTATGTGGGACTCAGGAATTGAACATTTGCTGTTGTACTTGGGGCAGGAGGCAGTGAAGGAGCCAGCACTTCTTGGGGTCACTCCCAGGTCTCTGACCCAGATGCTGGGTGGGTGACTGGTGGCATCTGGAGATGAGGTAGAGGATCTCCTCAAAGGCTGACAGGAGGCCCCTCATCCATCAGCCTGGTGTTTATCAGAACACATGCATGCTCTGGCCTGCTGAGTCCCTGCAGTTCTAGCACGATGTGTCTTAGGGGACAGGTCATTCTCCAGCCTCACTAGTGTCCTCATGTCCTTCAGGTCACCTTCCCCTTACACAGCAGGAAGTGGTGCTGCAGTAACAAATGCTCTTGCACTTGCTTCCAGGGGAGCTTGATCACTGACACTCAGGGAATGTCACTGTCACCACAGAACAGGAGCTCCCTTCCAGGGCTGCCTTCAAGCATGAAGTGCCCTTTACCTCGCCAAAGAGTTGCAAACACACTTCCCATGCCCAGGAGCCCAAAGCAGACTGGCCAGTGCACTGGTCAAACATCAGAAACAGGCCGCCCTTGCTTCCTAGTGGGCAGGGAGCTGCAGTCTCTGGCTGCTGCCGGGGAGGCAGTGAAGGGAGACCATGAAAGGATGCGCAGTCTCCAGAGGGACAGGGACAGCAGTCTGATGCCAAGGACCTCCTCCTGAGTCAGCATGTGAATAAATGCAAACGCCCTGGTTTTACTACTCTTCCTCTGGGGCCAGAAGAAGCCCACTGTCTTCCCAAACCTGCATATCCACTCAACCCTCCTCCCTTCCCTCCTCCTGCCCCTCCAGTTACCTGGGAGGAGAAACTGCACAGTTGGCTGAGGACATCATTCAAGGCATTGTTTATAAATGGTGGGAAGAGCTAAGCTGTCTGGTAGGTGAAGAGGTAGGTATGGGGTAAGGGGAAGGTGGTCTCTGGCATGAAGACAATGACAATGACAGCGACAGTAGCATCCTCCATTTTATTGCACGTCTGTTATGAGCCAGGGCTTCCTTTCATGATGACATTTATTCCTCATAGTTGACAGCAACCTGAACCTTGAGAAGCTGAGCCTAGCAAGACTAAATCTCTTGCTCGTGTCGCCCTGCTATTGTGTTCCAGGCAGGGTTCCCGTCCAGGTGAGTCCGCATCTGGAGCCCGTGTTCCCTCTCCTTTGCATGCACAGCTCTTCTTGACAAACAGTCACTGTGCAGTCCCGGGTGGGCAAAAGGCAATCCCTGTGGAAATCCCTGCCAGGTGTCACAGGCACACTAGAGATGAGGGGTGTTGGAAATAGGAGTCGAGACTCTTCAGGGACCATAAGCCTTTCTCTGCCTGGAGAGAGACCCTAGACAGGCAGAGGGACAGTCCATGAACACAAACATGAGGTTCTTAGAAGGCACACTCCCTGTGCTATGGATATGTGGGTACACCAGGGCTCTGGACGACACAATCCCATGGGAGGGCCGACATGCACAGAAGGCCCTGGGACACACACACACACACACACACACACACACACACACACACTCACACAAATGCTCTCACACACACATATACAGATGCATGCCCTGAAGCAGGTCGGGGAACACTGAGGCAGGTATGTGAAGGAGGGCTCTGGTGGTCAGATGAGGCTGGCGATGCTGGATGTGGTCTCGTGACGCTGGCCAGCAGACAACTGCCCTGAGATGTTGAAGATGTTGCTAGTGCCCCTGTGGGTGGCAGGGGCTGCCCCATGGGTGGGAGGGCAGTGTCCGCTCACAAATACTTGATACAGCAGCAAGCCCAGCAGCAGGAGGGAGCCCAAGGCAGCCAGGGCAATGCCCACAGATAGCATGGCAGCCAGGGGCCGAGCAGGAGCAGGGGCAGCAGCCAGCCCAGCCAAGGTCAGGCCAGTGACCAGCAGCACCAGGCCACTGAGCAGCACCACCAGGGCATCGGCCCCTCCACCACTGCGCAGCAGGGCCACATGGTGGGCTTGGCGTATGCAGTTCATGTCCTGTACAGCTGAGCTCATTAGCTGCTTCACCAGAACCAGCAGGGCCAGCAGGCAGAGCACGGTGCCCGTTGCTAGGCGCCACTCACCAGAGCGGCTACTGGTGGAGGACAGCAGTGCCACACCACCGGCCCCACAGCCTGCCACAAGGCCCACAGCTATGGTGAAGCACAGCAAGGAGCGCCGTGGCTGCTGGGACCACCAAAGCTCCACCTGTTCTGCCAGCATGTCTGGGGGCAGCTCCTGGCCGGTAGGGGCTTGGGTGGGTTCAGACATGGCTTGATCAGGCAGGGTCAGGGCAGAAGGCCAGTGTCAGGGGTCAGAGGGTGCAGACCATGACCTGGTGCCTCCACTTCCTGCTTGTCAGCTGCAGGCCCAGAGTCTCATTCCTGTTAGCCCAGGCAGAGGTCACCATTACCTGCAAGGGCAAGATCACAGTGTGACCTCCCACCCACCACCCCTCAGGGACTCACCTGGGAGCCTTGGGGCAGATCCCTGAAAGTCCTCCCCAGTGTCCTCTGGAGTCTGCTCTGGGAAAGCCCCTTGTCCAGCTCTTTCCTTTAGCGAAAGCCTCTCCAGGACCCCAGGAGAACTCCTTCCCTCTTTAGTGCTTCCCCCTCTTCCAGGGAATCCCTTTGCCCAGCCCCTGACCTCTCTGGCTCTGGCTCTCTCAGTCGCCTGTCCCATCCTGGCTGGCTGAGGGAGCTGGTGCCACAGAGGATGATGGGACCAACAGCCAGAGATAAAGCCTCATTGAGGATCAACTCACATGGCCTCAGCTGTCACCAATGGTTCCTGGGAGGGAGTTGTAGAGAGGGAGGGGGCTGAGGACTTAACCCTTCTGGAACCAGCAGCTGGCCCTGAACCTTCTCTCTTGCGGCTCTGTCTGCTCTTTCTCTGTGGGTTGGGATCTTACCCCTAACATCGCCCTTCCCCTAATCCCACCCTACCCCACAACCTGACCGGCAATAACAGATGCTGGTTCCCAGATTCCTCTCTGCTCCCCAGCTCTTCCTCCCGAGTCAACTGTTGCTTTGATGTACAGTCATCATCTCTGATGCCACAGGTCCCAACCAAACTTGTCCTCTTACTCTAAACCTGCTTTTCCCCTGTGTTCCATAGGTCAGGTGGCATCACTTCCCTTTTGGCTGCCAGGGGTTGCCCATCTTCCTCTGCCACACCCAAGCCCAGGGCAGAGGAGCCTCCAGAGGTTTCCCCATCCAGTTTCTGGTCTCACCCCATTGCATCTGCCTCTTCACTCCGATCACACCGAACCTCCTGCCTCTCCACTCCTTCCTACTCTCCCCTATTCCCCACCTGTGCCATCCCCCTCTGAGATTTATCCAAAGTGGTACAGAGGAAAAAGAAGTGGGCCCAGGGAGATGGCTCAGTGGCTTAAGTGCCTGCCTGATAAGTGCAAGATCCTGAGTTCGATCCCCGGTACAAAAAACAAAAACAAAAACAAAAAACATCTCAGAGTTAAAAGGAAGACTCTGGACCTGAAGGCCAGCCCAGACCTTCCCAACATGGAGCTGTAGAGAGGACTTAGCAGCAACTGGTAGTCACTGAACCTGTTCCCTGGAGGACTCACAGGGAACATGACTCACCACAGCAGGGAAAAAATCAGGCAAGCACAGTCCCTGCCCTCCAGATCCCTGCTGCAGAGTGCTAAGAGCTGGGTGTGCAGCATCAGCACAGGCCCCTGGGAGCCAGGACCCTCAGAGAAACCCCGGTCCTCTGTGAGGTCCCATGGACTCTTATCAGAGCCTCATTCTCCTTTCTCGAGCACTGAAGCCAATGACATTTGTCCCGAGGGGCAGGGGCCGGACAAGTCATTTCACATCTTTATTTAGCCACACAGAGGCTAAAGCACATTTTTTGAATAAATGAACAAGATGTTTCCCCTTCTATTCACAGTGGCTTATAGGACATGGCTCCTGTATCAGGAATCTGAGGTGGCCCTGCACAGGTGATACCCCAGGAGGCATGGGTCCCTCACCAGCCCTCCCTCCACTGGGTCTGCTGGGCACACAGGAGGGTGCAACGGACAGCAGGTGGAGGAGGGGCCATGGGTGGAGAATGGAGTCCTCCCAGCATTCCCCAGGGCTGTGACTTGCTGGTCAGAAAGTGCTGGCACAGGCTGCTATGACTGTAGAGCCAGGCTGGGGGTGGAGTGGAGGTGCTCAGGGAAGAGCCCGGGGGGAGAAGGTGGGGTGGAGTGGGTGGGAGAGTGTGGGGCACTCACGAGAATGTGCTGGATCCGATTTGAGCGGAAGGGGCCCAGAAGGTGGGGTGCTCTTGCTCGTTTCCCGGGGAGATGTTTCACCTGCCTAACCTGCATGCAGGTGAGCCTGGAAGGAGGGGGATCAACAGGTGGCGTTTCCAGGGCAGGGCCTGAGCCGATTGGCTGACGTGGCACTGCTCTTGCTGGCCCAGACATTCCTGGGGAGGGAGGGGCGTTTGTCAGCTGCTGTTGGACTGGAACACAATTAGCAGACCTAGGCAGCAGGAGGAATGTTGTCCATTGGCCCCAGAGCCTGGCCCTAGCCCAACCCCCAGCTCCAACCCCGCTTTAGATTTAGTTCCTGCCTTAAAATTTACCCCAACTCCAGCTGGAGTTTAACTGGAACTCACAGCCTCCCCACTGCCCTTGCTTCATTGCCAAGCCCAACCCTGGTTTAAACCTCAGCTTCAACTCCTAACTCTAACTCAGATTCTGAACTTAGGTCCTACACCCCAACTGGATCTTCGGCCCCAACCTTGCCTCCTATTCCCAAATCCAGCCCCCCCATCCCAACTTCAACCTCACACTGAGCCCAAAGACCAGCACCACGTGATCCTCAGAGCAGCCCCAATGCCTCCATCCTTGGTCCTTTACACAGGGCTGGAGGTCTCCCGAGGCCTATGTTCATTTTCCTGGCTGTGGTGGGCCTGCTCCCTGGGGCTGGGTCCTGCTGAGAAGTGAGGAAGTAAAGGCCTTTCATGGGAAGATCCTGGAATAAACATGTTGGAATAATGCCACACTGCTTCTCCAGGCTCATGCAACCCCTGCCCTCTAGTTAGAATGAGTGGCATTAAGTTCTGCATGCTCTGTTCTCCAGCTTGCCTTTATGGCTTTTGAACTCAGGGCTCCCTTTGCCTGGGATATTTACCACTCCTCAGCCTCAGTCTGGTCATCTGGTCAACTCAGATCCTTCAACTGTGACGTCCCCTCCTCCAGGAAGCCCTCCCTGATGTACAGCCTGCTTTGGGTTCTGCATTCATAGCACTGTGCTTCCCTACTGCTGCTTTTCCTGTAATGTGTGTAAGTGCCCTTCATTTACTTACCTGTCCCTCCCTAGGTGTGTGGCTCTGGGTGCATGCAGGAATAGGGCCTCTAGGGCTGGAGAGATGGCTCAGTGGTCTAAAGCACCTACTCGGAACAAGCTTGGCAAAGCACAGGGACCGCGGTTCAATCCCCCAGCACCACATGCCAGCGAGCCGCGCCCCCTGGTGGGCTGAGCTGGCCACACACATACAATGAATAAATAAATAAATAAAATTAAAAAAAAAAAAAAAAAAGGAATAGGGCCTCTTTTGCTAGCTGGTGCATCCTCAGTAGCCAACACTCAGTAGACTGCCCATGGGGAATAATCAGTAAGTGTTTGTTCAGTGATGGGCTGAATAAATAGAAGTGTGAACTGACAGGTGTGCAGGCCTTGGGCAGGGAGCCTGTAAATAAAACAAGAAAGACGAGTTTGGCTTGGGCTGGGGGGGGGGGGCGTTGAGCCCATGGGGTGGCATTTGGACTGTGCAGGTGACCACGGAGGGCACTGAAGTGCAATAGGAACAAGGCCAGCGCTCTGCTTCCAAGCAGCAAGCCTGGCACTGCACACACACACACACACTCTTTGGAGTGGCAAAATGGGTGACTGACTGAAGGGGACACAGACCTGTCGGGCGCCCTCCCGTCCTGCAGGAAAGCACTCAACACGATTTGTGCAGCAGACAAGCTTTAATCGTTCTCCTGAGTGATGCGCCCCGAGAGAGCACAGTTCCTCTCTCCGTCCCTCTTCCTGTCTCTGACCCTCCGCGTTGCGGAGCGTTTCTTTTATATCCTCACACTGTCCAATCGAGGGTTGATACATGTTACAGCGCCATTGGTTACAATCTCAGGGAAGGTATCTTACATCATTATAGGCGGGTGTATAGCGACTGCGGAAGCAGGAAATGAGCGCCATCTTGTCACACTCGGTGGGAGGGGTAATCTAGCGCAGGCTTCAAGGGCTGCAGCAGGCCTCACCCAATGGTCCCTAGGAGTTTTGGTTCTGAAGCCGCGATTCGCGGCATGGGCTCTCTACACAGACCTCCCTCTGATGTGTGTAAAACAGAAAAACAAAATCAAAGTTATTTCTCCATTATCTGCTTCTGGAACAATCTTGCCTGATCTGTTGTGTTTCCTTTTGCTTGATCCTGTGGGGTGTATGTAATTTAAACTTTTCTGGTAGCCTCTTTTTTGCAGAATAGATGAGATTAGCACATGAAGTAACATAATTTAGTTTCGATATATATTATCATCATTATTATTTTGGTTTTTTTTTTTTTTTTGAGCTAGGATCTTGCTGTGTGTTCAAATTGTTCAACTCAGTATGTAGCCCAGGCTGGCCTTGAACTCATGGTGATACTTCTGCCTTAGCCTCCAAGTGCTGGGATTCTAGGCTTTAACATATATTTTACTTTTTTTTTTTTTTTTTTGCGGAACCAGGGATTGAACTCAGGCCCTGCACTTGCCACACAAGCGCTTATGCTACTGAGCCATCTCCCCGGCCCCATATATTTTAATATGTAAATTGTTAATGAGCTATTTGAAATTCTTTTGACAATTCAATGTGTATTTCACACAGACTGCACTTCCGTTTAGGCTCCCATGTTCCCAAAGTCCTGTCACCACCTCTGGCTTGTGCAGTGTCCTTAAGAGGGCAAAGCTCTCCATGTCCTTCCCCTGGGGAGGACGGGGCAGGCTGACTGCTGTGGGGCCGGCCAGATGCTGGGGTTAACGGTGTGGTGTAATAGGTGTTCAGAAGATTTGCAAAGCATTATATGTGCTACCTCCATAATAAAGGGGTGCCAAGGAGCAGGGGCTGCCACGGCCTATGGCTGTGGGTTCCTCTATACCCACCAACATTCATTTGCCTTCCTGGTCCAAAGGGAGGCCCAATGCCAGGCAGACCCAATGCAGGCTGGTCCCAGGCAGAGCTGGGGCAGGAAGTGTATGAGATTTTCTTTCCATTTTTCCTTCCCCTGGGAGTTCAAAATGGGAACATCAGCCTAAAAGCTTCCCCTGTTTGAACACGGACTGGGCAAGCCTTTGTTCTGGTCTGGGTCTTACCAGATGACTTGCAGTTCAGTGGGGCGCAGGATCTGCATGGGGCTGGTAAACTGTCTCCAAAGCAGAGGTCACAGGGGCAGCACAGATAGGATGGGCAGGGGTAGGGTCAGAGGAAGGGGTGGGCACGGGCACGCTGGAGGTGTGCATTTGACTTGCCCTCAGATACATGCAAAGGTGGTAGGGAGAGTCCAGGAAGGAGGACAAAAATCCCCAGGGCATGTTGGTCTGCTTCTGCCTGGCTCCTACCTGATACTACGCTCAGGCAGGAAGCTGGTATAATATTACAAAGAATAAACAAATGGGATTGAATTAAATGAAAAAGATTTCTGAACAACGAAGGAAATCACCAACCAGTGAAGAGACAACATACAGGATGGGAAAAAATTATTTGCTAGCTACTCTTCAGACAGAGAAATAATACCTAGAATATATATAGAAATAAAAAATTACCCCCCCAACTTAAAGACCCAGCCAAAAAATGGACATCTGAAATGAATATATACTTCTCCAATGAAGAAGTACAAATGGCCAATGCGTGCCAAAATGTTCAACATCACTTTACATTTGAGAAATGCGAGCACAAACAACACCGACATTTTCCATCTCACTCCAGAAAGAGTGGCTGTCATCAAGAAATCATGCTCTGCTCCAGAATCTGTGTTTATCAGATGTGCAGAGAAGAAAATACCCTGCTGACCCACTGGTCAAGGTGCCGGGTTTTGCTCCTGGGGGGCTCCTCTGTGGCCTGGGCTTCTGCCTCCTCCCCTTACCAACTGTACAGGCCAGCTTTACCTATGCCCAGGCTCGCTTAGCTGGGAATTTCCAGCTCCTTTTCCTTGTGGTTTAGATTATTTGGGACCACATTTCATAACCCACCACCTGACCTGTGGAATTTTGCTTGGATGCTTCTCTAGCGCAGCACGTAAGGGCATGGAATTTGGAGTCCCGGGGGTGGATGGGGCCATAATTCTGGCCTTGCCTGTGTGACCATGTACCAGTTTATTTACTGCTCCTTGATTTTGATCTCCATCATTGGTAAACTGAAGTCCATCTTGTGGGCAAAAGGAGCTGCTCGGACTCTGAGATATTTTTCAGTTGAGTTTCCATCATTTGAATATGGGTGTATCCTGGCCACAGCAAATTTACTCCTCAGGAGGAGGCCGGTTTCCTCTGTTTTTCTTCTTCTTAGTCAAGCTCCCTCCCCTTGGTTTGGTTAACTCTTTCTAATCCTTCCTAGTGTTCACTACTTTTCCTCCCCTCTGCCATCACCTTGGTCCAAGCCACTGGCCTGTTACAACTGGACACCCAGTTTCCTTCTAACTAGCCTCCTGCCTCTGGTAAGCACTGTCTTCAAGCAGTGCTCTGCACAGGCACCTTGTGGAGCTTTGGGTGCTGAGAGTAGCTTTTGCCCTCATGGAACTGTCCTAGCAAGAGGGGCAGGAGTTAGAAAACCGAAAGGAGGGCTTGGGGAGATAGTTCAGTAAGTGACTGCCTGGCAAGCGCAGGGTCCTCAATTCAATCCCCGGTACCAAAACACACACACACACACACACACACACACACACACACACCCCAAACCAAAACCAAAGGTACATGGTGTGGTGGAGGTTCTGGAGAACACAATAGGGCAGGTGTAATTTACATGGGAAAGATCAGAGACTGATTTTCTGAGGAAGTAACATTTGTGCCAAGATCTGAAGGAGGTGTAGGGGCAAGAATATTTCAGGCAGAGAAGGCAGTATGCGGAAAGACCCAGGGCAGGAACGCCATGGTCTATCACAGGAGCTGCAAAGATGCCAGTGTGCCAAGAGTCTGGGTAGTGGGGTGCAGTGACTCACAGCAGCCTAGTGCTGCCACGGACTCCCATCTGAGTCTTTAATGTGCCTCCCAGGTCCCGCAATTCTGGCCTGCCTGGCCCCATAGCCCCTCAATCTCATTTCAACTTAGTTTCTTCTGTGAAGGTAAAGGTAGGATGCTCCTTTGGAATGGAGAGGCTTGAGTGCCAGAGGGCCCAGCCACCTGGTGTGATAATGTAAGGTGCTGTGTCTCTGTGGCAGAACTTCTCTCTGTTGCCTGGATTTCTTCTTGCTCTCGGAATCTGGTATCCCAGAGGGCAGAGGACCTTCTGGCCTGCCACAGAGGAGCTGGCTGCTATGACAGGGCGACGGAGTACTTTGTTTTGTAGCCTCTGTCAGGGACCCTCTGTTGGCTGCATCTGCCTTCAGGATAGCCTTGCCTGAGTCCTGCTGTGAAAACTAACCCAAGATTAGGCCCAGGGCGTAGGTGACTCAAACCAAGGAAGGTAGGAAGTCTTGCTGGTGACAGACTTCACAAGGCCCAAGACTGCCAGCAGACACAAGGGACTGTGGGATTCGGTCTTTATTTGGGTATTAGATGGGCACTTTGCCTCTGCAGGCAGCATCCAAGGACACCTGACTTATACTTCTTTGCTCTTCACTGCATAAAAAAGTATCTTTCCTGACATCTCTGTTTAGTTGAGTGTCCCAAGATGGGGCCTGGAGGATTACTAGAAAGATAAGAGCCCCAGAAGTGGAGGAGCTGGGCAGGCCCTGCAAACGAAGAAGGTTAATCTAGGGTGACCTGAGATAAGAGAAAGAAGGGCAGAGCCCCACTAGGAGTCCTAAGATCAGCGTCCATGGTAGTGCAAGACTGGGGGGAATCCTTGTAACTCTGTTCCATTCATGCAGTGGTTCCTCTGTTCATAAGCACTTGGAACAATTTTGTTGCCAAACAGAAGCATTTGGGAAATTTTTGTTTTTGTTTGAAAACTCTGGGTCAGGTACCAAAGATGACTGTGGCCATCTTTCCCACAGAGAAAGGAACGTGGTCATCTTTCCCAGAATCATGGAATGAGTTAAGTTCATGAACCAAGGCACCACTATATTTTACTCTCATTTTTCCCCTCACTTTTTATTTATTTATTTTTTTCTGGGTGTTGGGGATCGAACTTGGGACCTTGTATTTGCTAGGCAGGCACTTATGTTACTGAACTATGTCCCTGGTCCCCGTTCTCCTTACTTTTACTCATACAGAAATCTCAAAAAGCCTCATAATGTTTCATAAAGAAAAAGAAAATGTAGGAGGCTCTGGTCTTGACTTGGCTAAGCAAAAAGAAAGACAGGAGGGAGACAATAGACAGGGTTATTTAAGCTGGGAAGCCCAGGGAGGCCAGCAGGTAGCAGGAAGCAGCCCTGAGTCCTGTGCGATTGCGGTAGTGCCGAGCGCAGATGAGGATCAGCAGCACTGGCTTGGGATGTGCTGCATCCCGCAAGCTTCAGGGACCTCCTCCCACTCCTGACCTGGCACCAGCGCAGCGTAAGTTAGACAAAGTTGGAGGCAAACATCTTTATTCTGGCGGGGTCTCCAGGGCAAGAGGAGGGTGGTGCTGCAGGAATTGCATAGATTGCAGCACAAGGCTGCCTGAGGACAGACACACTGTGCTTCCAGTTGTGGCTGGAGGCGGCTCACCAGAGGGATCACTTGGTCCTCACCTCGAAATCCACTTCTGAGTCAGCAAGGGACGGAAGTCTGATTCCAGCGATGGAGTGAAAGCCCGGTACTTGCTCCTGCTCTTGGATCTGGTCTCTGAGGCGCTGGATTTCTAGGCGTTGCATTTCAATGATTCTCCCAGTTTCTTCTTGCTCATTCAGTCTCATGGTGGCAGCGGCACTGGGCACATCTCTGCCAGACACTGTAATGGATAGAGCTGGACATGTGGGGCTTGTTCACTGACCTGCTGTAGCCTCTTCTTCTCTTCCCATTCCTCAAACATTCTTTGGATGGCTACTGTGGGAAGACAGTCTCAGGTGCTGAGGGTACAGAGGTAAGTGATAAGCTCTGGCCGGAGTACAGACTGCTAACTTATCATGGCCCTGATCCAACATGGCCGAATCCCCGCAAACAGCAGCTTATCTTCCTAGTGATCGCTTCCTCCTCCTTCCCCACTCTAGCCCTGGGTACAACTTCCTTTGACCTTTCCCGCCCACACAAGGGAGCCTCCAATTAGCCCCTGTGTGTCACTGAACCTGCCCCTCAAATTCCACCCTTAGCAAAAGTCCCTAAAGTCTCAGGCTCCCTGTCTCAGGGCAGAGGATCCTCCTATCTCCTGTCTCTTCATCCTTCGTATGAATTCAGAGTTAATAAAGACCCCCCATGTCTGCTTCTCTGCTGTGCTGCTGCCACTGACAAAACTGAACAGTAAGTAGACCTTTTCACCTTCTCACAGAGACTGAGAAATGAGGGACACTTGGGAATGACAAGGAGAAGGCCGAGCAGGAGATTGGCCCACGCCCTCCTGGATCCCTGCACTGAAGTCCTCTGCAGTGAAGGCTCCTTCCCCCGGCTCTGTACCCATCAGGCAGGGTGCTGCCTCATGTACAGCCTGCACTCCTGGAGACCAAGTTCTGCACCCCCCCTGCGTGGCCACCCACTGGAGTTCCCTGAGGTGTCTCTACCCCGGCTCTGTTACCTCTGTCTCAGGTTCTGCCATTTCCCTGGGCAGTATCAGTGTCTGTCAGGGCCCGCGGCTCATGCCATTCCCAGCATTAGTGCCCGTTGCCTCTGCCCCATGCAGCGCCCACTCTGGGCTTCTCACCAGGCAGGATCCTGTGCTCTGTGTGCTTTTCACTCCAGCAGGCTGTACACCTCTCTGTGCCTCACACTCTGGCTGAATCATGACCTCTTGTTCCTGGATACCTCCATCCCTCCCGTCCCCTAAATGGGCTCCTCTTCCATTCACTTCCTTTCCTGGCCAGTTAGACTCAAGGTGACTTCTTCCTCCATTTCCTCGACGGCACCCTCAGTACTGGGTCTGCTGCATCCTTCTGCCTCCTGTGTCCCGCCCTGTCCAGACCTCAGATAACTCGACTTCTAGGATCTTCTTGTGGACATCCACATAGTAGCATAAGATTCAAGCACTTAGTCTCCAAATGTTGTTAGCGTCACACTCATAGCCCCAAACATTCCCAGCCACCTGCACAGCCTGAATTTCAAACTCCATTTCCTCTCCCTCGTTGAGAGCACTGCCACCTCGCTCCGACTCCTTGAAACTCTCCAACCCACTGACCCTTTTCAAATCTCAGTGGAAAAAGGACCTCTCCTTACCACTGCCAACCCTTCTTGTACATCCAGTGGAAAAAATAGAACACAGTAGGTGTTGGAAGCCAAGAAACAGTTTCAAAGAGCAAGTGGTCAGCAGTGGCCAGTGACCAGCCTTGCGACGGCCTCTGACTGACCTAAAGCAGCCTGCATTCAAGGAGCACTTGGCTTATCCCAGCCTTCTTTTCAGGGACCTGGGGATCTTTCTCTCTTTGCCTTTGCTTTTGGCCTTTTCTTTTCTGCTCTCTCTAGACTCTTGATCTTTTCTTGTTTCTTCTTTTCTTAGACCTTGACCTGTCCTTTTCCTCCTGCTCCTGGAGGCCATCTAGAATCAAGCTGTGCCCTGGGCCTGGGATCCTGTAAGCACAGTGTCCCTGTGGGAGGTCTAGGAAATGGGTCTTTAAGGCCATCTACTTGCTAGGGCCTGCACTGCTCACCGCTGCCTTCTTTCTGCTTACCACTGCCGCTCTGCTGTGTTCTCTGCCACTGCCTCTTTTTGGCATAGGCTCTGAACTATGCCCTATGATGTCCCCCCTTATACACAGCTACTTAACCCAGTCACTACCTGGCTTCCTGGGGCACCCCAACCTGTGTGTGGAGACACCATCCTAAAGGTACTCAAGTGAGTAAGCCTGAACATTTCCCAAAACTTGGATACTTCTGCCAGTGTTCCCAGGGGCACACTGTGCCTCTGGGGACAGTGGAGCTCATGTGGACTCTGGCCTCATGGACCCAATGCTTTGCCCCTGCTCCTGGTGAATCATCTGGAGGGCATGGGTCTTGGTTTTCCTCCATTTCTTCCCTTCATTCCTAGGATGCTTCCTCCATTCCCACTGACAGTGACCGGTCTGCTCACCCCATGGTTCAGCCTCACGGAGCCCCCTTGGATGGCCTCTGTCTCTGTGCTGCTGCAAAACCTCCTGCCCCCCATGTGAAGTCGGTCCTTTCATGTGGTCCTGCGCCGCTTCTCTTCTACATCTCCAGTCTCTTTCTGTCCCTTGCTCTGCCCAGAGAAGGCCTGGACCTGGGCAGACCCCTCTCTGTGCTCTGCCCACCAGCTGCCTCCAGTAGAGGAAAGTAGATTTTTAGGGCCAGGTGTGGAGGTGCACACCTGTAATCCTAGCACTTGGAAGGCTGAGGCAGGAAGGTTACCTCGAGGCCGGCATAGGCTACATAAGCAAGTTTAAGACCAGCCTGAATGACATAGCCATTCCTTGTCTCAAAAAAGAGTAGACTGGGCTGGCCAAATAGCTCAGTGGATTCATTAGTACAATAATAGGATAGTTTTTACTTGTTTGGGAAGATACTTGCAAGGGGAATAGCTGAATCAAATGGAATTTCTAGTTTTAGTTTCTTTCTTTCTTTCTTTCTTTCTTCTTTCTTTCTTTCTTTCTTTCTTCTTTTTTTTTTTTTTTTTTTTTTGGCAGAACCAGGGATTGAACTCAGGCCCTTGTGCTTGCCAGGGAAGCGCTTATTCTACTGAGCCTGGCCCCGTCAGTTTCCTGAGGAATCTCCACATTGACTTTTTTTTCTTTTTTTGGTGGAACCAGGGAATGAACTCAGACCCTTGCACTTGCCAGGGAAGCACTTATTCTACTGAGCCATCTCCCCGGCCCTCCACACTGACTTCTATAGTGATTATACTAGTTTACATTTTCACCAACAGTACAGAAGGGTCCCTTTGCCCTCACAGCCTAAGATTCATTCTTATTTTTTTCTAACGATATGGTTTTAGTAAGTAAAAAAAATCAGGTATATCTATTACAGTAGATCTGCTAGTTAATTATTATATATATGAAAAATTAGTATAGATGCTGCTAAACTAAGTAACAGTTTGGGGATGACAACCTCTCTTTTTCACATAGAGAGTTCTTGGACACCAATTAACCTGGCCCATTCCTTAAACAATTTGAGAATATATATTTTGAGCTGACTTTGAGGATCTGTATTCAAAATCAGAGGTCAGAATGAAGTATTTTATGATCAAGGCAGACGATTGGTAATGCTTGTTCAGTTGCTACACATGAATGTTCCTTGGGAAAACCATTTTGAAAGAATGGAAACAAAAAGGCTGGGGAGATGGCTCAGTAAAGTAAGCACTTGCCTGGCAAGCGCAAGGGCCTGAGTTCAATCCCCAGTTCCGCAAACAAAACAAAACAAAACATGGAAACAAAGCTTTGTAAACCAGGAGTGGGGGAGGGGTAGAAGGGAGTGTGGGGAAATGGGAAAAAAAGCCCCAACAAATTATATCATGTACAGGTGCAAATTCTCTATGATGAATGCAATTGTTATGTCTATCTGAAATGTACTTATAAAATGTAGTGTAAAAAATTATATTATGTTTGGTTTCCTTTAAAATAAGCCATGGTGTACATAGGAGGATACAACATTGTATGTGTGTGCATGCATGTGTGTGTGTGCACGTGTGTGTGCCTGTGTTACTGATGAAACAAGAGTGGCAAGAGTTGGAAAATGGCCCGGGGAGATGGCCCAGTAGAATAAGTGCTTGCCTGGGAAGTGCGGGAGCCGAGTTCAATCCCTGGTTCTGCCCCCCCCCCAAAAAAAAAAACAGTTGGAAAGTGAAGTTAGGAAATGGGTTCGTGGGACTTCTTTTGACTTTTTTCTTAATTTTTGTAAGAGTGATATGAAGAACCTGGCTGTACCACCCAGCAGCCTGAACAGGTCCCCAGTGAGCATTGTCAGGATGTTTTGGCATATTTGAGACTTTTTAAAGACAAATTTTTCAGTTGCTTACAGGCATGTATCTATGCATTACCCCCAAGAGAAGGTGGTTTCAGTTCTTGACAGTCAAGAATCTCAGTGTTAGGACATGCCCTGCGCCCTATGTCAGTGCTATAAACCTAATCCTGCCGCCTGGGGTGCTGTTCAGAGGGGCTTTTTCAGTCTCAACTTCAACCCTGGCCAAAACAACGCACGAAAGGACCGCATTCATGCTCATACAGAGTTATGGATCACTCAACATCAGGGGTAGCCGTGTTCTGAGAAGTGTGTCAGTAGTCGATTTCATCATGAAGTGTCATTGCAAACTGAAGTGACTATGATGTCACTAGATGATATAATCTGAAGAACCACTGTTGTATGTGTAGTCTATTGTTGATATAATGTTGCTGTTCAACACATATCTGTACACATACATATATACACATGTGTACTATCATATTTATTATAAATATAACATTATACATATGCTTAATTTTGAAATAGTTTAAGACTTACAAGTTCCTGTGTACCTCCTAGCCACCTTCCCCAAGCAATAAATTTCATGATACATGAGACAACTGACATTTCAAAGACCTGATCCATAGCTGTGGGGTGTTTTAGTTCATCAAGCTTTCTAAGCTTTATTCCTGAATGTAAACTCTGAGAGAACAAAATACTTGAACTGTACTGGCTTAATTTTCATAGAAATGCTTTATGTTCATTTTTATTGATTGTCCATACTTTTTCTAAATGCTTAAAGAATATAGTTAGAAACTGTCCACTGTTATTCAACATTCCTTTCATGAAGGTTCATGTGATAAGTTTTGCCCAGAATTTGGTGTCAAGAAAATGTTATTCTCCAAGAAATAACTTCCTTTCACCATACAATGAGAGCGATGCAAGTTGCCATATTTGTTCATTTTCCTTTTTGCCTTGGCTATCAGAAATTCAGAGGTACTTGAGGACATAGTAACTTAGTTCATTGAACATCTCTCATATAATTCTTTGCCTTTCCTTTTAAATGGTTTATCTTTTTGTCTTTAATTGTACAGCTCCATAATTCCTTATCCACAATTCCAAAGATTTAAAAATAGAACACTTTTAAATGTAGGAAGCTTAGTGTGAATATTCATCTGTCACTACAGAATACTAATGTGTTTGATTTAAAAGCACTGCCCCAGACCCCTCTGGGGATGTTACATAATCTATAACACTTTCTTGCTACGATCAGAAAGAGTCTGAAATCTGAATTGCAGCTAACCCTGAGGATTTCAGCCAGACTGTGGACCTTGAATGCTGGAAGGCCCTTACAGATCTCTTGGGGAGCAGGTATGCGGCATGGAGAGGCTCCCAGAAGGCCATGCCGGGTGTGACCTGATACAGGAAGAAGCCAGAGGGAGACTGCTTATGGCTGTTCCTGGTTATACCACTTAAGCTCAATGCCCATCTCCTGGCAGTGACATTACCTGTCTCTGAAACTTCTTGTGGTTGTATTTTCTTGGACAGTTTCAGAGCTGCTTCAAGGTCATAGACTTGAGAACGAGTGAACTTCAGCTCCCTGCAGAGCTCATTAATTTCCTTGATCAGAGAGACATTTTCCTTCAGAAAAGGAGGAAAGAGAGTGAATATGGATGAATGGGTGGTGGACACAGAGCTTGCGCTCCTGGGCTTGAGGAGTGGGAATGGGCAGGGTTGGGTTTGGATCCAGTTTAACTCTCTGGATCTTCTCTGGGGGCATGATTTTTTTTTTTTTTTTTTTAAAGATGAGGTCTAGCTACATTACCCATGCTGTCCTTGGACTCTTTGTCTTCCTGGCTCAGCCTCTAAAGTAGCTGGATTACAGCTCTGCGCCACAGTGGCCAGCAGGGCATGAGTCTGTCCCTGCTCACTGCTTAGCCTCTCCCGGTGCCAGTGAACCTCGCTTACTTTCAGGTGCACTCAGCGCCCTTGCCATCCAGCCCAGCTCTTTCAAATCAACAAAGATGTTTTCCTGAACACTATTTACATGACTTTAATGTATTTGAACACTGTAACAACCCTAAGACTAGTTTCTATTACAATCACAAGGACCAACTGGGTCTCTGCAACACATCAAACATTTTGCATACATTACCACACTTCTTCCTTCCAACAACCTTATGAGGTTAGTTACTGTCACATTCATTTTGTATGAGTAGGTGCGGCAGGGCATAAATGGGAGAGTGCCCTGCTCCTCCACGACCACTGCCACCCATACCCTACTTTCGCACTGCATTTACATTACCTTGGGCCCAATACCTAACATTAGTGTGACCAAAGACACAACCAAAAGTACAAGCTGGACTCCCTAAAAATAGTTCTCCAAGGTTTCCTGGGTTCTGAGATCACAATGAAGCCAGCTATATACACCTTGGGAGCTCTGAGAATTAAAAATGTGAACACAACAGGCTTGCTGAACCCCTGTTTGTTTTGTTTTTTTTTTAAAAGCTTATTTATTTATTTATTTATTTGAGAGAGAGAGAGAGAGAGAGAGAGAGAGAGAGACCAGCTCAGCCCACCAGGGGGCGGGGCTGGCTGGCATATGGTGCTGGGGGATTGAACCGCGGCCCCTGATGCTTTGCTAAGCTTGTTCTAAGTAGGTGCTTTAGACCACTGAGCCATCTCTCCAGCCCCTGAACCCCTGTTTGTGATTGCTCCCTGCTCAACACAGCCTGCAAAAGCCCTCAACTCTCGCTGGAGGTCAGCAGCAGGAAGCTAAGACCAGAAATGTAAGAGAGACTGGGTGGGGGATGCTGAGATTCATTTATATAGTGATTTCTATGTTGAGCTGAGTGACACTGCCTTAGGCCTCTGGAAATGCCTGCTGTCCCCATCAGTGCACAGAGAAGGGAATGTCGGCAGCGCCCCCTACTGGCTGGCGCTGAGCTGATGCTTTTAAGAACAGGAGGGCCTCGCAGAATGAAAAAACCAGGAGACAGATGCATTCTGTGAACTTGGAAGCTTGGCATCGGCGGTGTCTCCCTGGAGCCCACAGTGTGGGGTGGCCATCTGTCCAACTGCGTGATGAGCTCCATCCTGGAGTCCTCCTCCAGTCTTTTTTCCACCTTTCTTCCATGTCTAACCTGGCATTTCTGTTTGTAATCCCACTCTTGAAATACCTTTGACATCACAGTGTTTCTCTTTCCAAGATGCTCTCCTTTACCCTGCACATGACAGCCTCCTCCTAACTGGATTCCTACCACCTGTTTTTTTCTCCACAGTGTGTCTATTCTACCCACTGAGTTTATGAGACAGGGATAAACATGCCTGTCCATTTAAGAAGCCTTGGGAAGAGTCTGGGTTCTGGGGGAGCTTTTTGCTTCCTGGCATGCTATGAAATGCCCCTTCTGGTATGACCCTAGGATAGCTACCCTTCTATGGGCTCTTTTCTTCTGCCCCAGATTCTCTAGAACAAACTAAGGTCTGTGGCCTCATGCGTCTGTGGCCATCCCCTCCCCAAACCACAAACACCTCGACCCCGCTTTTTCTTGGCTGCTCCCTCCACCTGGAAGGCTCTTTTCCCAGCTGGTCCTTAAGCACCACCCTGAGCGCAGTTTGACTGCCACTTCCTTTCAGAAATCCCCCATGAGTCCTCAAGGCACAGTCACTCCTGACTTTCCTCGGGACCTCAGCCCTGGACACACTGGGTGCAGTGTTGGCTACGTTTGTCCAGTCCAACTTTCTGAAGGAGGAGTGCCCCACAGGGAGGAACGTCTACATTCATTTTGGATCTTCCGTGGCCCACGCAAGGTTTGCTGTGTAAGAAGCACTCGAACAATGTGAACTGAATGAAGGAATGTGTCCTAGATGCTTGTATGCCACAGCAACTCTGGTTTCCGTATCTGCCAGCATGCTGGTGAATGGTGCAGAGAGGCCTGCATCACCTGTCTGGATATACAAATGAGACAGTGGCCTTGTTTTTAGTTTCTAATGAGCAGCTCTCAGGTTGAAGTGCCATGGTACCTGTGGACACAGCTTCAGCCAGCCTCAACTGACTACCCGCAGAGGGGCTCGAAGCAGCGGTTCTGTCTTCTTTTCTGCCCTCAGCCCTCCCCACGTGTGGCTCTCCCGCTGGCTCCTGAGTATGTTTCTTGCTGGGGAGAACAGAAGGGAGATGGCATATTTGAACGCAGACTGCGTACCAGGCCATTACCTGGTGCTTTATCTTGTTTAGTTCTCACAGTAACCACTAGCTTGGCGTTTTCCTCCCCTTGTCACAGGTAAGGAGGTAGCTCTGGGAGAAGCCAAAGAATCAGTCACAGCTCCCTGGTCAAATTATATCAGAAGCAGCATAAGCTGGATGTACCTAGAAGCAGCAGTGCCACTCTCTTTCCATGGCCTGGGCAGAAACGCCATTCCAAGCCTAACTCTGCCAGTGAGGCCCTGCCACCTCGCCTGGTCCTGGGCCAGCCCCTCTCCCTCTCCTTCAATTGTGAATATAAACTTTAGTATCCGGAAGTGTCACTGAAAGTTTCTTCCTTAAAAAATCTTCACATTTTGCAAACTAAATCTTACACGGAGCCCCACTGTGACCAGCAAGAGGCCTCTCAGACTGTAAGCCCTGCCCTGGGCCCTCTTTCTGCTCCCTGTAGTTGTCTGCGCCACTTCTCTGGGTCCACAGGACTGTACCACTCAGGGGTTTAGGTGTCTGAGCGCGCCTTTGGGGGGCTTGCCCTTGTTGCTGGCTCCCTCTGCTGGCCACCAGTGGGGACGGGTCGGGGCAGGAGTCCTGCTTGGGTCTTGGTTCCCCGCCCCTGACCTGGCCCACCAAGCTCTCTAGGACTGGGGGAAGGAAAGGAGGAACACAGGCCAGGTCCAGGTGGATGCTTGCCCCTCTGAGCAGCCTGTGTCTTCACTTTTCCTTTCCCTCCTAGGACTGACACTTGCTTTGATACCTGCTACCTGAGACCTACGTGTTGGTGGCAGGGCAGCAACAACAGCTCAGCCACGTCTCCAGCTGACAGCTGCTCCTCTGTCCCACCCCTCAGCTTGCTGCAATCCAGAGGGACTTCTCTGTGCTCAAGAGACTTGTGGCCATTAGCCATGGCTCTGTGTGGGGCTGCCGGGGGTCCTAGCAAGTGGGTTCACTCTTTCTTCCAGACCTCTGACTGCTCCTGTGGCCAGAACAGGGCGATGGTCTGATGCAGGGGGTTGGGGCTGGTTGTAGGTGGCATGGGAGCAGCCACGGATTCCAGTGTGCTCTGCCCAGCCATGTCAGGAATCCAACCTAGGATCTGGCTGCAGCCGAAGTGCAACCTGCCCTAACATTGTATGTAATTAGGGCATTAAAGAATGTAAATGTAAAAAGATGCCTGCTTTATACATGTGATTTTGATGTTCTCTTCTGATAATCCGCTCGCAGTAATTACCTCAGACGATACTGACACTCAAGCAGAAATCTGGCAGGAGCACCCCAACCAGCAGTCCTGATAAGGTGCTTAAGTGGGGGTGAGGGGAATGGGGCCAGGCTCTCCACATAGCCCTGCATAGGATCCAAAGTGCATGTGGAAAGCTCATTAAATCAGAGCTGGGGGTGGGAGCTGACTCAGGCAGGTAGGTGCGGTTACTTGTGGACCAAGAAATAGGGGTAGGGACCCGAGACACCAGAAAAGTGAGGTAAGGCAGGCACAGACAAGCTTGCCTCGGCAGGGATGAACTGAACAAAAAGGAGTGAAACAAAGTAAGGTGAAACAAGAGTTAGAAATGGAGGAGGGGAGAGGGAGAGAGTGACTTAGGTCAGCTGAGATAACCTGGACGAAGGTCCCAAGCCACAGGGTTGTGAGAAGAGTGGGAGAAAACACAGGCATGACTTAGATAGAGACATAATGCGGCAAGGAACCCAGGTGCCTGAGGTTTGGGGGACACTGGCGGGCATGGAGATGCTCAGAAAGGATCTGTGGTAGGCTCTTGGGCGTGGTTACAGCCAGGATGGGCTCTGGGAGGTCAGAGGAGGCAAAAGAAAGGCTCAGGGAATGCTAGTGGGCCCCCAGATATCTGGGGAACCCCGAGGGTGGGGCCCTCAGAGGGATCCTCTGCCGTTCTCCCATCTCTGACAACTCAGACTCCCAGAAAGAGGGGTGTGGTGTATGTCAGTACCTGCATGATGCGAACATAGTCCGTACGATGCAGCTCACTCTCCTTCACCACCTTCTTCTTGAGAGTGGCCAGGTTCCTCTCCAGATGTTCCCGCTGGCGAGCATACTCCAGCTGCAGATCTGTGTTTAGCCCTGCGATCTCCACCTGAGAGGATGCAGGGGCTTCTCAGTGAGGGAGGGGAGGAGGCCTAGGAGTGCACAAGTGGCCCAGGGCCCTGCTGGGGGCGCTGGTGGGGGGGCTGCTCACCATGTCTGCTCGCTGTACATAATTCTCAAAGAGACCTCGGACCTTGTCCTTCAGCAGGTGCGGCTCCTGGATGTAGGCCACGCAGTTGTGAAGATCTGTCTTAAACCGTTTGACCAGGGCTTCCAAGTCCCGCTCCTGCAATTGGATTTTTAGTTTTGGCACTGCAGGCTGCTCTGCAGGTTGAGATGCAGGGGCTGGACAAGAGGCTTCTGACATAGAAAGGGACAAGAGGAACCTCAACTGGGATTTACAGCTGCCTACACTCGGCCACATGGAGTCCTGTGTGGGCACAGATCTCAGGGGATGGCAGAGACCTCTGCGCACCTGCCGGGCTGGGCAACTAGCCTCAGGCCCTCCAGGGTGGCTCAGGGTGCCTTTCCTTCACAGCACCGGGATGGAACCCAGAGTCTTCACACTGAGCTCTACCTCAAGCTGTTTATTGTGTTCTTACTTTGAGACTAGGTCTCTTAAGTCACTAAATTCTCCAGGCTGGGCTCCAACGTGCAATCTTCCTGCCTTAGCTTCCAGAGTGCTGGGATTATGGGTGCTGCCACCATTCTTGGATCCAAGGTTTCATTTTAAAGAGTGCACACATGTACACACACACACACACACACACACACACACACAGAGCTAGGCATGTGCAACATGTTTATAGTCATAGCACTCAGGAGGCTGAAGCAGGAAGATCACTGAATTAGAGGCCAGCCTGGGGTACAAAAGTGAGTTCAAGGCCAGCATGAACTATGTAGCAAGATACTGTCTCAAAAATAGAAAAATAAAAAAGATAAAAGGAAGCTGGAGCAGCCACACACATTCCTGTAGAGTCAAGATAGATGACACAAATTTACCCACAAGTGTAGGTAGTGTGCTACACGAGGGGCAAGGCTTTTGCTAACACTCCACTACTCTGGCCCAGTGGGTGGAGCTTGCTAGTAACCCTTGCTACAGGTTAAAAAAAAAAATCTTTCTCTGCAAATCCCGGCCAGCTGTTCATATTTACCTCCTGAGCTCACCCAGAACTACTGCTATGAAAGGGTGGGAAGGAAGCCCCCCACAGCCAGGTGGACTGCTTTATCTATACACTGGGATGAGCTCCCTCTCCTCAGTCATGATTTCTCTGAATCCTGTCCTCCCGTACTGTACTCCAGGGCCTCTCTTGTCTCCTCACTCCCATGCCTCATCTCCACATTCCACAATTTGCCACCATGCCTTGCACTATACACACGCTACACAACACTTACCAGCTCCCCAGCTTGTGAGGGGAGGAGCCTAAATCTATTTATACCGGTGCTAAAGCTTATTGTATGGTCTTGTTCAGGAGTAAATGCCTGATGCGGAGGATGGAAAAGTTCAATCTGACCCAGCCAACATTATGGGGTGGCCTGAAACAGGCGAAGAGGACACAGCCGTAGCATGACCCAGGACCAGAAGACCTGGTTTCCTGAACTGATTATAAGCTAGCTAGGATGTTGGTTGGAGTTTAACCTACTAATTTAACTCCCTACTTTTTCTAGCCTTCCTTTGCTTACTTAGATCATGGTATCAAGACCAGTGTGGACGATCTCTGAGGTTCTCCTAGCCTCAGCAATCTACTGACTACAAACGACCTATTTGGGCAGGTTCCCTCCTAGGCCAAAGAAGCCAAAGGATAAGAAAGTTCCTGTGAAACTGGCTTCTCACTCCTGATCACTGTACCCGAGTCACTTTATACTCTTGGCTGGACTCAGTCATGTACCCTTGCAGGGCCAGGAATCAGGCAGGGCTGTGGGAAAGAAAAGCGTGTGAGTTAAAATGGGAAGTGTATCTTAGCAATGGGCTGGCTGTCTCTAAGAAGCCAGCTGTCCGTTGCAGGCAGGTGCCAGATCCCGAGTCCAAGAACTGCCAGACTCTGAAAATCCTCACACCTTCTGTCTCTCTTTGCGCATCTCCTGATCCGTGGCCCGCAGTTTCTGCCACAGCTCGGTGATGTTCAGCTCCAGTTGTGTGTTCTGCTTATGGAAACGCTCCAGCTCAGTTTCCATCTATAGATAGAGACAAGGGAAAAGAGTCAAGGCCAAGTCAGAAAAAGAATGCAAAACACATTTAAGAGCTGGAAACCCTTGGTGGGAATGGTCCCCAACACCAGGGCATTCTTTTCTAGTCTCCACCCATCTCCACCTGATAAAACCTTTCTTACTACTTCCTGCCAGCCTGAAAGCCCCCACCTCTTTGACTGATGTCAAGGTAGGGCCACATGTTTCTATGGTCAAGCCGGGCATTTCCATCTTTGTCGGCTTCCCTTCCCTAGCCCGTGCTGATTCTTTCCTAGTCTTGTATTCCTTCTAACTTGGTAACTCTGAAATATTGAAATGTCAATCAACATGAAGCAAGTTCTCTGGAGAAGCGCATGTCCTGCTCTGTGAGGTTGTCTGAACGAAACTTGCGCCTTGGGAGGCATAGTTATTCTAAAGCATAATTTGGGGCAGATTCTAAAGCAGAGTTTTAAGACCCTAGCATGGCATGGAGCCATCTCCAGTCTAAGGCATAAAACAGGAAGGAGGACGCTAAGAATGAATCTCACTTCATCATTCTCTTGAATCAAGAAATACCGCCAATGAGCTTCTGAAATATTTCCAATTCATCCCTGCATTTCTGCTAACTAAAGACATGTGACTATTAACTGGAACTTCGCATCAGGCTATAAGCATTCAGGGGACCTCATTCCTGCCCAAAGCAAAGGGAAATGTTTCATTTGTACACAAGTGCAGATGGACACTAGTACTCCTGTTAGGAGGAAGCTGGAGTTGGAACAGCTCTTTTGGGGCCGGGTGGAGTAGCCTCCATGCCCTTTGGTCCGATTTCGACTGCCCTACTGAGCCACATCCATGTTCTGAACATGAGAAAGCAGCTTTTAGAAGACTGCTTTCTTCATTATTAGAAGCATTTTATTAGGCACTGTAGCTCTTTGACCTACTGGCATAAATGTAACTCAATAAATATTTGATGAATGAATGAATAAATGAGTGAATGAATGGCAAGTATGGTGGGCAGAGGGATCAATAGCTTGGCATATGGAGGGGCTGGAACCATCTGCCTCTGGAATGGTGATAAGACAAACAGGCAGTGCTCGCGGGGTTATGTAGGGCCACCCTGCAGAGACAATACAGCGAGGGTGAGCACTGTACAGCTAACGAATGTGTCATTAGAAAGGGCTGTCCAGCTGCCACAGGCTTGGAGACACGCAATGGATTAAGCAGTAGTTTCTCTCTTCAAGAAGCTGCAAGTCTAAAGGGATATAAGAAGTGAGTCAGACATTAAGGTAGAAGGGGATAAACACTGTATATTCAAGGTGGAAAGTATCTCGTGCATGCGCAGGGCAGTGAGCAGCTGGCCCCCACAGAGGGACGCATCTGTGGTGTTTTGTAGGAAAAGCAACAATTGCAGGCATGCAGAGGAAGAGAGCAGGCAGCACAGAGCCCCACGCAGAGGAGCAGAGGTGTGGCAGCCTGGTGCATCTCTGCGGAGGGGACACTGGCACAGGAGGCTGCAGGAGGGACGATGCAAGGTCAGAGGGGAGAAGGGCTGAGGTCACCTGGGCTGGTAACACAGGGCAGGGACTCAGTGGTGGGAAGTGTGGCCTTCATCTTGAATGTTCAGGGAACCACTGAAGTGTGTGTGTGTGTGTGTGTGTGTGTGTGTGTGTGTGTTTTAAAAATCAGAATTGGCAGGAGTGGAGAGGGCCAGACAGAGAGGTTTTACTGGAAAGAACTAGACTGGAGCCAGGCAGGCCAGCTGGGCCCCAGAGAGATGATGATGCTCTGGATCAGGGATCTGGCATGTGGAAGAGAGAAAGGGACCTCTCCTTTCTCCTTTGCAGGGCTGAAGGTCACGTCACGCTTACAGCTGTGCTTCTTTCTCTATGTTTACTTCTACTCACTCACTCCCTCCAAAGGCTCAAATTATGCTGAGAATAAAAATAATTTGTTTTATGCAAAAGTTATGAAATATGTGAAATTTGAGTATTTGCACCACCAGAAGACTAGATTAGTAGGTGGCAGGCGCCTCCCTTCCAGCACGGACTTTTCCCTGTGTTATTCATCATACTCGGTGATGCTCAGCAGCACGGGGCGTTCTGCCCCCTATCCCCAGGGGATATTCGGTAATGCCTGCCTAGGCAAGGGTGCCAGTGGCAGTTAGGGTTGCTGCTAAATAGCCTGCAGTACACAAGTCAGCTCCTCCACAGCAGAGAATTTTCTATCCCCTAATTATTATTTTTATTTTTATTTTTTGTTTTGAGACAGGGTCTCACTATGTAAGTCAGGTAGACCTTGAACTCACTCTGTAGTCCAGGCTGACCCCAAGCTCACAGTAGTCCTCCTGCCTCAGCCTCCCAAGTGCTAGGATTACATGTGTGTGCCATTACATTCGCCTCCCAACTGCTGTTAGTGTTGATGCTGAGAAGCTCTGTACTAGATGAGCAAATGAGTAAAAACTAAATCAATGGGGCTCTGGAAACCCCTCTCCGAAAGACAGGGAGCTTAGAGTTGGCAGAGAAGCTTGAAGGAAGGTACCTGAATCAAACAAGGGTACTCATTTATAGAGATCTTAGCTCTACCCACAAGCTAGGAGTTTGAGGCTTCCTTCCTGCAGAAAGTAGAGCTGCAAGGCAGGGTGAGCCCTCGGAGCAAAGCCCCCAGGCCAGAGGCTCCTGGAAGGGCCCAGGCCCTGAGAGGGGAGGCTGGCAGGTGAACACCAGTGATAAGGAAATGCAGTGTGCAGGGAGACAGGGGACAAGAGGGAACACTTAGAGCTCGCTGGAATCTTAGAAACATCTCGCTTCTAATCTCTCTCCCTCTACCTTCAGTCTGTTCCCAGAGCACATTCTAAATCGTGCCACTCTCCAGCTCAAGAGCCTTAGGTGACTTCTCATTCCTTTTCAGATGAAGTCCAAACATCATGGGTGACCCAAGGGCCTACAACAACTTGCAGTTTGAGAAGCATGTGGAAACCTAGTGGTGTTTGATGGTGAGCAAGCCTGTTGGCTGAGTACACACTGTCCTCTAGTGGCAGAGTGCCTAATAGCTGTGTCTTCCTGTCACTATCTGGGCCCACACATGGAACTATGGGAGGGAGGAAGCCCACCTCAAGGACCAACAGCAAGCTCTATGGGGGCACTATGAAGCACTATGCTTTTGGACAGCTGGACCCTCAGTTGGGCCAGGGTCTTCCAGGGTATCCTGTGTGGAGTGGCAGCTGCACATTTGCTGGAAACAGAGGAGCTATGGAAGAGTTTTCTTCATTCCCTTCAGGCCAGGCAGGGACAGTGGAGGAAGAGAAAGGGTCTGAGAAGCCAGGGTGTCGCAGATGGCTCTCACCTCCTGAATCTGTTCCTTCATCACCTTGATCTCATTCTCTCGAGGTTCTATTTGCTTCTTCAGCTCCTTTATTTTGTAGTCGAGCACAAACTTGAATTTCTCTAGCTCTTGATTCTTCTTTTTCAGATCATAAATTCGCTTCTCCTGGGGGTGAGATGAAAGAGAAGTGTGAGGTGTCACAAGGCCCTGGCACATGGAATCCATTTAGGACAAACGCCAAATCCTGTGGCTCTCCTGTGTGAGGAGGCCACAGACGCCTCACTGGCGGTATGAGGGCTGGCGCTCCCGCTGGGCTGCAGTACTCACTCCTTCACTCCTGCGCCAGGAAGTCCACTTGCTCATTCCCACGCAGGCTGTAGATGACAGCGGCTCCCATCCTGCCCTGCTGCTCTTTTACAAAGTGGCCCTGACACTTCTCTTAGGAGATGGAATCTAATTCCCTTCCCTTGCTTCTGGCTGGACTTGTGACTTGTTTATAACCCAAAGACCCTAACTGAAGGGTTGTTAGGTCAGAAAGCCAAGCAGCTTCCACTTGGCTCCCTTAGGATAGCTGGTGTGGGGGAAGCCACCTGCTATG
The DNA here is from genome assembly GCF_000260255.1 of Octodon degus. NCBI lineage: Eukaryota > Metazoa > Chordata > Mammalia > Rodentia > Octodontidae > Octodon > Octodon degus. The sequence continues at coordinate 353,975 of NW_004524891.1, read as the reverse complement.
TAAGAGGTTTGGCATACCCAGGGAGGCTGGGTGGAAGACCCAGCATCCCTGTCTCCCTGCCAAGGTGCTGGGCATATGAGCAAAAAAGCCGCTGTGGATGCTGAGCCTCCAGGTTTCAGCTATTTGAGTCCCCCTTGGTCTTCCCAGCGGAGGCCTCAGACATTGGGGGCAGGACAAGCCTGCAGCCAGATGCTCAGAGCTGGAGATTTTGGAAAGTGACTGGATGACAAGGCTCTGTACTCAGCAGTGGATTAATGCACTGATGCCTTTACCGCTGAGTGTGTGGTGAGGAGGGGCCCAGCTGGAGGGGTGGATGGCTGGCAGCACGCCTGTGGAGACTGCATAGCTCACTCCGTGCGCTTTCCTCTCTGCTGTCTATTGCGTAGATCTCTTCTACCAGGCCCTCTGCCATTCCTGCCTTGGAGCCAGGTGACTAAGGGTTGGACCCTCTGAAGCTGTGAGACAAAATAAATCTTTTTTCCTTTAAATTGTGTATTTTAGCTACTTTGTCCCAAAAATTAGATAGTGATTCATACAGATAATAGTTGCTTTTCATTACTGTTTTCAGGTAATTCAGTGCATAGTAACACTAGTTATAACATGGGTATATCCATCCATCAAACATTTACTAAATGAAGATCCTTTGCCAAGTACTGACATTAGAAGATGACATAGTCCCTGACCTCAAGGATAAAACACTAGCAGTGAAGGTAGATGTGTAAACAAATATAGCCTGAAAATGTGACAAACGTTGCATAGGAGGGAGGCACGGAAGGCAGGGCGTGCATGGCGGGCGCTGAGTGACCTGTGCGACTAGTGCATGGTGACTCCCAGGAAGTGATAAGCGAGGCTGGGAGGTGGGGGCAGGAGGCCAGCGTCTGCACAGCGGGATAAAGGTTCTAAAATTTACCCCACAGGCCAGGGTTGGCAAACTCAGCCTGGGTGCCAAATTTGCCAGTTCTGTACAATTTTATGGAAACACAGGCATGTTTGTTCATTTATATTTGTTTGTGGGTGGTTTCACATATGGTGCCCACAGTTGATTAGTTGAGACAGAGAAAATATGGCCTGCAAATCCTACAATATTTACCATCCAGTCATTTATTTAAAAAAAAAAAAAGAAAGCTTGCTGGCTCCTACTGTAGGCCATGAAGAGCTGCTAAAGGATATAGGGGAGTACGCTTGAGTTCTGGTGGCCCTGGTGGTAGGGGTCAGTGTATGTAGTGGGAAGGCCCGGCTAGGAGACTGCTGAAAGTTTTCTAGGTCAGGAGGCCTTGGTCTTTTCTTGTCAATAGTCTCCTTGAAAATCTGAAGACAGCTTTGTGCTTCCCCCAAAACTCCTAGATTCCTATGCAAAATTCATATGCAGAAGTGGAATTCAGGCACCATTCCAGGTAATCCTAAAAAGATCTCTTGAGGTAGTTATCATCCCCATTTTACAGGAGAGAAAAATGAAGGCCTAGAGAAGCTGCCAACATACAATGCCCAGGAAATGGAAGGACCTGCGCTGGAAGCTGCTTATCTAATGGTAAGCCTCACACTCAACCACAGGGGAATTCTGTCTGGCTAAAGCAATAGACATAAAGTGGATGGAGAAGGGGTAATGGGCTCTTTTTTTAAAATAAATTTTATTTATGGGGGAGCGGGGCTGGCTAGCATGTGATGCTGGGGGATTGAACCGCGGTCCCTGTGCTCTGCTAAGCTTGTTCTGAGTAGGTGCTTTAGACCACTGAGCCATCTCACCAGCACCGGTAATGGGCTCTTGACTTGCTCAGGCAATAGTTCTAAATTCTGGATACTAGGTGGTTTGCCTCCTGGAATGTGTGTCTGTCTGTCTTTTTGAGTGTTCCGTGAGAAAGGGAGCCTATGAGGTGGTACCAGCTTCCTGGGGGTATCCACTAGTTATAGGGCCAAGCTCAGGGGATTCCGTGCCTAATCAGGGGACCATGTGGACAGTGTGACACATGAACTACCCTCAGCCTGCAGAGCTGTGTTACCCTAGGATGCCGGAAGAAGTGCAGAGTAGGGGCCTTGGAACTCATTGACTCAGGTTCTTAACCCAGGCCTGGCTCCTATACTGTGTGGCCCTAGACAGGATACTTAACATCTTATGACTCAGTTTCCTGAGCCATTAAAACTGCACTGTGCACACCCCTGGCTGGTGGCAGAACTCAGTGTGCTGTGTCAACAGTAATGAGCCCAGTGCCAACCACACAGCAGCCACTTCACCAAGACGTATTCAGGCAGCCAGGGGCCCTTGCCTCTCAGGTCTTGTCCCCTTGGCCCATGTCCATCTGGGCTGTAGCTGGGGGTGGACAGAAGACGAAGCATTACCTTATCTTGAATTGTCTCATCTCTCTCCTGGATCTCCCGCTTGAGGCCTTGTATGTCCTTTTCCAGGGACTTAATGACAGCCTGCAGCTTGACTTGCTCTCCTTTCAGAGTTTCAATGTCATTGGTTCGCTCTTCAATCTCTTTCTGCAGGCTGCTGAACTACAGACACAGATGCCAACAACAAAGACCCCTGCAGGCTTTGAGCTCATCTCTGTTCCTCCAGCTCCTATCACTGACCATCAGAACTGAATCACCTCTCCTGTCAGCTGTAAACACCAAACACTCAACATTTTGGCACTTCTGGATGTGAAGTTCTGGAGCATTTGGGACAGTTCAGCAACTTTCCAGGTCAAAAGGCTGGTGGAGTATTGTGTCTGGTAATAACCAGGCCCATGTGCCTATGTGAGGAGGGCCTGTCTTGTCTGCACCAGAGGCTCCTGAGACCAGCTTCCTGAATGGACTCAGGGTCTTCTATGACCACACTGACCTTGAAAGGTTGTAAGCAATGGCCTACCAAGGTCAAAGAGGTTGACCCTACCTGAAGAGGCATATTGGTTTGCCATGCCCATGAAGGGAATTCTTGATTCACTAGTAGTATGATCTCTTAATAGGAAGGAGCATGAGCTTACTTTGAGCTTGGATTGATTCTCTAAGACTAAATGTTTTGGGAAAATTGGCAATTCTACAAGGATCTGAGAATTAGGTCTTCCCTCATTGAACTATAAGTGGACTAAAAAGTTTACACCTGTAAACAAATCCTACACATCCACTCACATCTCCACCTATGTAGTCGGAGCAGGAGCCACCAGTGCTGCGCACACCTCCAGGCTAAGATGTTATCTGTCTCATCCTCAGACTTTATTTGCATTTCTGTCAGACCCTACTTGCCCAGAAGTGAGAGGCCAGGGAGTCAGTGTGCAGGGAGGCTCAGCACCCCTGTGAGAAGGGAAGAGTAGGGCGAGCCAGACAGTGTCTCTTTTGTAGGATGTGGTGGGGGGAGGCTGAGGTGGGTCAGTCGGTATCTGTCGGTGCTGCTCTCCTAACCTGCACACTGGAGGTGGGGCATTTGGTGGGACCTCTGCTTGGCCACCTGTCGAAGCATGTGAGTGTGGCTGTGCAGAGGCTGAGACAGATGCCTTGGAGACAAGACTTAACTCCATCACCAGGAACTCAGAGGGGCTGCTCCTTGGGCAGAAGAGATCCTCGGGGAAACAGTAACCAGCTGAGCCCTTTGTGGTTGTTTATTTGTAATTCAAAGACAGAAGGACAAAAGCATAGAAGAAAAGCATTTCATAACATGTACAGAAATTTTGGTCAGGGGCTGGGGCTGGAATGGAATGGTTTGTCACGTGACACATGTCAACCTAGTTTAAGCCCTCTTAGCGGGGCAGAGGGGACATGACAGCAAAGCAATCAGCTCGATGATGACTTGCTCTTGCTTCTGCTGACTGTGGCCCTGCAGATTCTGCTCTAAACTCTAAGCACCAATTCCAGGAGCGCAGAACTGCTGTTCCCCAAGGTCCCTCCCTTTCCGCACTCAGGTTCAACCACTCGTTTGGCCACATCTCCCCACAGCCACCCAGGGCTAGCTGTGCATGTGGCCCCTGCTTTCTCTGTGACAGTGCCCCTCCTCATCCCCAGGTCTCTCAGGGAACAGCCCTAGTACCTTTTTCCTCATAATGCCTGTCTCCCCCTTGAGCCGTAGGTTGGATTCCTTTTCATCTCGAAGCTTCTTCTCATACTTGGTTTTGATGTCTTGGATTTCTCGGTCTTCATCTTCTTCAATCTGCTTCTTGGTCTCTTCAAACTCACGCAGCTGTTGCCTGACGTCTTCCTGTGCCTGGCTCACAGGGAGGGAGAGAGTGTGGTCATGGGAGCATGGACGCACAATGCCCTTGTACTAGGGAGCCTGGGTGGGACCCGCAGAAGGGCCTGTCCTGGGAAGGGGAGGTGAATGTTATTAGAGAAATGGAGCAGAAGGCTGGAGGTCTTTGACCTGCTCTTTCTCTTCTTGTATCTCTTCCCTCCTGACCAGCTGAAGCCTAAGGCTCCACCACTTCAAGGACCCTCTTAACATTCCTACACCCTGTTTTGTTTCTGTTCTTGACAGTGACATTGAGGCTTCCGATTCTCATGGAACTTGTGATTTATTTTTGACATTAATTTGCAAAATTACTTGCCCAATGAATGGCAGTTCCTTGAGGACTTATCCTACTTCTAAGGCCCACTGTTGAATTCTTAGTGAACAGCACAAGCTGGCACACAGCTATCAATGAACCATGGAACAAATGATGGTGTCTGTCCTGCCCTCCTGCACTTCAGCTAATCCATCCTACCCTTTCTCCACGAATGGGAGGCACAGCCTGGCTTGCCCAGAATACCTCTTCCAGAAGGCTCGTTTTCTCCTGCAGCTTGGCTTCATAGAACTCAGTCAGCTCCTCCAGGGCCTGGCTCTTGGTCTCATCGTTGTCCCGAAGCTGTTTCTCATATTCCTCTTGCATCCTCTGGGACTTGAGCTGAAGCTCCTGGTACTTCTCGTATTCTAGCAGCAATTTTTGGTTGTTGCAACACTCTGGAGAGAGAAGATGATTAAGGGTGATGATTAAGGTGAGTGAGCAGCACCAGCCTCAGGACACCAGGAGCCCTGGGCGCTTTCTTGGCCATTCTACCCCAGCCAGAGCAGCTGCCTCTAGCGCCTAGGGCTTGAGGACCTGCACAGCTTCCTGCCTGACCCTACTCCACGTCCTGTCAGGCAGCCAAACTCCCTATCTTCCCTTCTGCAGAGGGGCATTTGTGGGGCCGGAGCCAAGAAGAAATGTCCTGAATATGTGAAACAGACATGAGTACCTCTGCTTTACAGAAGGGCAAACTGAGGCTTACTAAGGTGACCCCATCCATCTAGCAAATGAGTGGTCAGTCAGGACTCAAGGCAGTTCTTTCTGCTGGCATGCAGCAGCTTTAGGAAGCGAGTGAATATACAGGGCTAAAAACACAGCCAGTTCTGGACACACAGACAATCACAGACTCCAGGACTCCTGCTGTGTGTGAGGGACTCACAGATGTTCACCCCAACTTGCCTCTTTCTCTCACCAGTCACGCTCAGCCCACATAGCTTCTTTTGTGGACTTACCCAGGTCTTGCAGTTCCTGGCTTTGTTTATTTATGAGCTCTTCTACGCGTTCACGGTGATATACATCCTGCTTCTCTTTATCTGTTTTTAAAACCTACAACACAGTCACAATTCCTCAGTTCCATACATCCATTGGAGGCACTACAAGGACAAGAACTAATTGTACAAGTAACACCTTCTTTTGCTCACAAACATTTCTTAAGCCTTTATTTTGCATTAAACATTGTTTTCTAGAGCAACAAACACTCTATTACTTTTTTTTTTTTTTTGCACTATATTCTACTCTGAAAGGTCTATGCTTCCCTTATTTATATCCTTGCAACATGATGAAAACCCAGACTGAATGGGTGTGTCAGTGATGTGTTTTGGATGTGTATCGAGTGGATTTTAAGATACAGTAGGAATGCACCAGGATCTTCTGCTGCCTGCACACTGCTGCCAGTTACCCCTCAGACACATTAACATGTGTGCTGCTTCTTTTTAAACATTTATTTATTCATTTGGTGCAGGGTCTTGCTACACAGCTCAGACTCATAGTGGTCCTCCCGCCTCAGCCTCCCCAGCATTGGGATTACAGGTGTGTGCCACCACGCCTAATTTCAGTGGCTGGCTCAGCATTCTGGGGGCTGGCACAGCATGCTGTACCAGGGATTGAACCCGGGTCTTTGTACTTGCCAGGCAGGTGCTCAGACTGCTGAGCTATCTTCCCAGTTCAACATGTGGGCTTCTCAGAGTCTTCTCTAACTGGCAGGACAACTCCTTGAAGGCTGAGGAGGTGCTGTCACAGACTTAACTTTGGCTTGGCTTATGCAGGGCACCAAATAAATGTTCATTGACTAAACTAATGAAATTATAAATAAGTAGATCAATAAATTTAATAGCCAGTTTTTCTCAAGTACTCTGACCTATTGAGATACCGTAAAAAACAAACAACTCTTGAATAAAATCATAGAGGTTTTTGATGAGGGGCCAGGTGGGTTTGTGCAGCCAAGACTCTGGAAGAGTCCTAGACCAACTCTAACCTAGAGAGACTGCTGAGGATAATTTTATTTAACTGCCTGACAATCTAGGAATCAATATTCTGCTAGTACTTCCCTTTCTATATTTTTTGTGCTATCTTTTCATTTTGTTTTTAAAAGAGTTTGTCCACATGACAAAAGTAATAAATTCTCATTGTAGGAAATTTGGAAAGTATAGACAATTATAAAGAATAAATTAAAATTATCCACAATCCCAATTTCCAGAGATACTTATGTTGTTAGCTGATTTCTGTATTTATTTTACCAAGTGAATACCATTCACTGCAGAGAATTTTGTATTTTACTTTTTTTACTTGTCACCCTATTTAAGCATTTCTGACATGATCAGCTTTGCTTTATAACTGAACATTATTTATACCTTTTAGTTTGGGCTTAGCTTGGGCAATATGGCTGGCCCTGTCCCGAGCAGAGTGAAAATTTCCTATTACTTGTGGCTATTGGTTCAGCCTCTCAAACAGACCTGGTTTTTTGTTTTCAAGGACTCCATTTCCTGGATAAACTTGTCTGTTAGCTCCTTAATTTTCTCAGAATAGTTCATGTCTTTGAGTCGAAGTTGATACTCATTCTCCATTTTTAGTTCTTCCACTCGGGTCTTCAGCTCCAGCATAATCTGAGCCTTTGGGAGAGGGACACAGAATCAAGGGGATTCACAACAGGATGAATCAGAATGTTGAACCCTACAGCCTTGACCTGAGCCCTGCTGCTTTTCCCACCTCAGACATGACGTGTCTCAACTAGAACTTTTCACCCCTTCTCCCCCAGAGGGCACACAGGCTAAAAGTGAGGAGACACAGGAGCTTCTTCTACCCTTACAGCATGCACTCAGTGAGTGCTGCTGCATGCTGGTGGTCTCACTTCAAGCCAGTTTAAGTGTCATCTGCTCAGTGAGGCTCACTTGAACCCCACTGTTTAATCCTGCTACCCCTTCTCATTCTCAGAACTGCCTCTCCTGCTCCTTCCCACTGCTTTTTATCATTCCTTAGATTTTGGCATTTTCTAATATACAACTTACTTATCATTTTGTTAATTCTTTTATCTTTTCTATTAGAATTTAAGCTCCATGAGCACTGAGATCTTTGTTGGTTGTGTTTACTGATGTGCCCCAAGTATCCAAATTTATGTCCAACATATAGTGGGCACTCAGAGGATATTACTCAATTATGATTGTCTCTCCCATGGAATTTACAGTTCACTAATCAGTCAACTAAACATATCATCACAAACTGTGATAAGCCCCCAAAGTGGATGGCTCTCAGTACTGTCAACCCCTCCTCATGTGATTTGTGCCTATGTCAGCCATATCCCTGTTACTTTACTGTACATCCTAACTCTCTCTGCTTCTGGCACTTGTGTCCTGTATCTTCTTCCCCCATTGTACTCACTGGTACCAAAATATTTTTTTTTTAACAAAGATATTACCATTCTCTATACCTATTTCTCATTTCCTAAGAGTTCATGTTGATGACAGAGTGGGTGAGGGAGAGGACACTGGTACTCCCTTTCTGAGCACACTAATCACACCCTATACTTCGCTCTCTCATCTTTGCCGGTCTGTCTCCCCTATGCTGGTGAGCAATTTGAGGACAGGAGCTGGATGTGTCACTGCATCCTGTCCAGCACGGCAGTGTGGACGTGGCATGAGAAAAGCACTGAGATGAGGGATGAACATAAACTGCACATGCAAAATTGGCAAGCAAAGAGAGATGTGGTCTGGTCAAGGCACTCATGTGATCTGGTGCCAGGAGGAGGCAGAGGGAGAGAGGCCTGAGACTTGGGCCAGACCCTCTAGGCCCCTGTAGGTCACATAGGAAGTTTGGATTTTACAGCAGACAGTTTCCAAACGCCCTTATCTAACCTGATTGGGCTGGCTTGGGTGTTTAAGAGCCTCTTTAATGGCACAGTACAGTAGGGACTGTGTTACAGATGGCCTGAAGGCAAGGTAATGAGTTGGGGACAACCATACAGGCCAGGGAAGAGGTGGTAAGGCCTTGAGCTGTTGTGGAGGAGGAAAGCAGAGAATGGAAAGAATGGAGATGGTGAATGGATGTGCGTGAAGGTGAGAGGACTGTGGTTGATGATTTTTCCTCAGAGACATTAGCAGAGGTACTGGTCTTGGGCTATCTCGCTTCATGGCTTTCTTCCCAGAGTGTAGAACAGGACTGGGTACATTTGCACTGATAAATGTTCATCAGAAGAATAAGTGATCCCAGGGTCTGCCTTGTAGTACAGTGCATAATAGGTGGGAATGATCCAGTTTTGACATGTGATGCTTGTAGTACTTGCTCATTGATCATTCTCATTCCCTCTCCATACTGTTGCAGAATGATCTCTCCAAGATGCAAATATTGTCAAGATGCTCCCTAACTTAAACCTCTTAGTGGGCACTTGTGAATAACTTCTGAAGTCTAAATAAAATCCCCTCATGATATCCCTCTGTGATTCTCTCTTCAACAAATTCTCTCTGGCACACCTGTTATTCTGGAGCCATATCTACTGGAAGCATCTTCCCCAGAGCACTCCTCTATTATCCCTCAGCAAACACTCATTCCTCATTGTGGAAAGCCCTTTTCTATTTATTCTGGAAGATTCTGTTCTGCATCACCTGGCATAGGTCAGGGTCCTTTCTGTGTTTTCAGTGTTATTCTTTTCTAACACTTACTGTACTTCTCCACTATAATTTATCAGGCCCCTCTCCCACGTATAAGCTGAAGGACTTCTGTGTCCCTTATTTCTGTAATTTCAGACCTCATGTAGTCTCAGGTACCTAGCAGACCCTCTGTGAATGCTAGATGAATGGATGAATACATGAGTGATGGCTGAATGGGTAAATCCTCAACTCATAGGTAGTTACTTAGGTCACAGAGTCTAAAGAAAAAAAGAGAGCTGAGAAATCTAGGGAATGCGACTTCTAAGAGACAGGTGGAAAAGGGCAGGGAGGGAGCTGTGGATGAGGAATTAGGGAAACTGATAGGGAATAACCAGAATGTAGGCACTTGAAAGCTGAGAAAGGAGGGGTGTCAGAAAGTAAGCAGTGTAAACAGTCAGAATTTCCTGCTTGGTAGCAGCATTGCCAGAAGCTCAGACCATAGCTGTAGGCCTTGGGTTCAGCCTGGCGTCTCCTACTTGGCCTCTTCTACCCTATGTGAATGAAGAAGGAAACAGAGGAGACAGTATTTGTCTGCCTCAAAGAGGCCAGGCTCCCTCTGGCTCCTTTCTTGCTGTCCTCTTTCCTTGCCTTTCAGGGGGCTCCAGGAAAAGCTGGAGGCCATCCACCCTGCTTTGTGGCTGCTTTTGCATCATGGTTCTGTTTTACTTGTCTCTGTCTTCCACTTGACTATGAGCTTTGATCATAGGGCCTGTGTCTGTCCTTATACACCTGCATCCCCATTGCCTAGCTAAAGATTAGATGCCAATAAACCCAGTTAGATTCTTATTTAGTTAGTTATAAGCAGAATATACTTACTGGGGGAAAGAAAGCTCCTGTCTGAGAGAGAGACAGGAGGAAGGTCCTGAGTGGGTGGTCCCCAGGAAGCTGTCTGTTCTAGGGACTTTATGGAGTAAAACCATGTGGTGAGGTGGGTCTAAGGTGGTGGAGAACTTGGGAACTTGCTTAGGTGGGCATGAGGTGGGAAAAAATTATGGTCAACCATAACTATAGTTGGCTACAGTTCACAGGTGCAATGAGATTACAAGCACTATTGCTCAGGTAAAATTGATTAAATCCAGGACCAAATGGGGAAGCGAGTCACATAGCAAGCTGGCATGAATATGGAACAGTGTCTCTTCCTGTTGGGGGTTGGCTTAGTGACACATCTGGGCTCTTTCAAGGTGATTGATACCTATTTAGAATATCAATCGCTGATGCCTATCCCTAGGGAAGTATGTAGCTATATTTGTTTCCTCTTTTGTCTTGAGGTCTGGCCCAGAGAAGAAGAATGTCTGTCAGAGTGTCTGTCCATAGTTGCAAAGTCACCTTGTCTTCCATCTCATCCCTGAAGGCCTGGTTCTGTCTAACTGCCTATAATATTTCTATCTTAATTTAGCTATCTACAACATCACCCCCTCTGAAGAAGTAACCCAAACTGCTCTGCGGGAATCATGGGTGATGACTGCTCTGGCTTCTTCAAGCTGAAAGAAACCCAGTAAGATTCTTTTTTTTTTTTTTAA
>NW_004524891.1:332347-343172 GCF_000260255.1 Octodon degus | reverse complement strand
GCTTTGCTAAGCTTGTTCTAAGTAGGTGCTTTAGACCACTGAGCCATCTCACCAGCCCCAGTAAGATTCTTGATGAGCAGCAGCATGAGTAGCTCTGGGATATCCTGGGAACTATCTACTCAGCTTCTCTTACAGAGAGCATAGCATAGAGCTATGGGCTCAAAGTGTCTACAAAAACACTTTCATTCCCCTTGCAGTACTGAAGATTGAACCCAAGGCTTTGTTTGTACTAGGCAAACAAGCATTGTATCACAGAGCTAAATCCCCAACTCTTTTTCAATTTTGAGACAAGGTCTCAAAATTGCCTAGGCTGGCCTTGAATTTGCAAACCTCTTGCCCTAGACACCCGAGTAGCTGGGATTATAGGCATGTGCTACTACACCTGGCTACTAAACACATCCTGGGGAATGTTTATAGTTTTAGCAGGAGGGAATCCTTTGGTATAGTAAAGAAGAGAGGGCCTCTGGATTAGAGTACTGGTCCTACTACTTACCAGCAGTGACTATAGACACAGCACTCAACCTCTTCAAACCTGCTTTTTGAAACATGGAACAAAGAACAGTACTGTCTTCCTAAACGTATTGAGAGATTTCAGTAAGAAATAATTATGGAGCAGTTAGCATGATGCCTACAGGCTTCATAGCAAATGATGGTTATGACTACTCTTAGAATTTTATTCCTTAAAGGTGTCAGTATGGGCTTACATAAATGTATTCCGTTACTTTTCCTTTGGTAGTGGTATAAGGATTGCATCCAGAATCTCTGCGCTGAGGCACACCTTTAGCACTTGAAGTTTTCTGTTTTGGGACCAGGTCTTGCTAAGACACTAAGTTGTCTAGGCTTGGCTGAAGCTTGCAGTCCTCCAGCCACAGCCTCCCAGAGTGTTGGGAGTGCAGGTACAGCCCAGCATGCCTGGCTTCTGTTTTTTTAAAAGAAGGTTCCATGCACTAGCAATTGCTACAGTTCATAGGTACAAGCAGAATATGGTTTCTGAGTAGATCTTATAAATATTTATCAATTGCTCCCCATGTGCCTAGATGTGCTAGAAAGTACTGGCCAAACAAAGGAACACTATTGCCAAGGTTCCTGCTCTCAAGAGGCTGTCAGAGGAAAGCGCCATTACAGGATCAAAGCAGAACACACTGTGCACCAGGAGACCCATGTGGCAAAAAGACAGGCACTGTGAGGGTGGAAACAGTCAAGCAGCAACAAGGACAGCCTGGCAGTACGGACGCAGGTGAGCAGGGAGCTGTGGTGCCTGTCCATGGCAGAGGGTGAGCCAGGTTTGCAGATGACCTGGAACGCTGGTCTGAGGAGTCTGACGTCACCCTACTAAGGAACTGCCCTGTCCCTCTTACCTTCTCTTCCATGTCTGTTTTAGTTACAAGCACTTCTTCAGCAAAGCCCACTTCCCTCTCTCGCTTGATTCCTCGACCATCCTTATCAAAGACCTTCCAAGTGAACAGGCAGCCATCCTCAGCAGCGGTCAGCAGGTACTGGTCATCAAAGGTGAGCAACATCTACAGAGGAAAAGACCACAGAGAGGAAAGTTCTATGGTGCCAGACATGCCTGGCGCTGAGCCAGCTGCCCTGCAAGGCCTCAGTCCACAAGACACTGGTGCAGGGTAGACTTGGTCCTGGGAAGAATGAGACAGGTGCCCCACCGGGGCTTGCTGTGAAAGGCTCAAAGAAGCAAGACTTTTTTCTATATTTCCTTTGGGGCTAGACTCTTCAGACTCAGCTATCATCCAGCGTATACAGAACTCTCGAAACTCAGCAGGAAAACCTGACATGCTGAAGTGGGCAGTCTGTCTGAGAGGCTTCACTGAAGTGGATACGCCAGCTCGAAACTGTGCACATAATAAGTACCAACTTCTTAAGCATTAGGCAATTGTGAATTAAGACCATGATGAGATATTACTACACACCTATTAGAATAGCTAAAATTAAAAAAAGTGACAATATTATGTGTTGGCAATGATGCAGAGAATGAAACACTGCTGGTGGGAATGTAAATGTTATAGCCACTCTGGATAACAACTTGGCAGTTTCTTCAGAAACTAAATATCCACTTACCATATGACCCAGTAACCATAGTCCTGGGACATTTATCCCAAAGCAATGAAAATTTAAGTCCATACAAAAATCTGCACATGACTATTAGTTATGATAGTAGCTTTATTTGCAATAGCCAAAAGTCTAGGAAAAAATATCCTAGAATGGGTGGAAGGTTAAAAAAAATGTGGTTTATTTACAGTGAAGTATCATGTGGCAATAAAAAGGTATAAATTATTATTATACACAAAATAACTTGGATAGGTTTGAACAGCATTATGCTACATAAGAAAAGCTACCCTCAGGTGGCTTATTTATTTATTTGGTGGAACCAGGGATTGAACTCAGGCCCTTGTGCTTGCCAGGGAAGCATTTATTCTACTGAGCCATCTCCCCAGCCCCTCCTCAGGTGGTTTATGAACCACTATATAGTTATATTTATATAAAATTATCAAGGTGACAAAATTATAGAAACCAAGGACAAATGAATGGTTTCCACAGATTAGGGGAGGGTGGCTGTGATTCAAGAGGGCAGCACGAAGGTCTTGGAGGCGATGGAGCTCCTTCGTGTCTTGATGGAGGTGGCAGCTCCATTATCCATTCACGCGATGAAGCGACTCAAGTTTACACACATGCTGCACACCGATCTCAGCTTTCTGGTCTGCTGTTGTATTAGGATGACGTCACATAGAATTACTGGGGCAACTGAGAGATGCACACACAGGGTCTCTGTGCTATCTTTAAAATATCTTGTGACTATACTTATTTCATAACAACAAGTTAGGACAAAAGAATTAACTGTGAAAAGTATCTTTTCCCAATCAGCAATACGTGTCAAGGACTTTATTTTTAAAGGCCTAGAAATCTCTAGGAGTCTCTATCTAGTAAGAGCACCTCTGCCTCAGCAGTGAGCCTTAGGAAATCATCAGAGATGGACACATACGTGTACAAGGAGGATTGCATTATGGTCTATAAAATTGAAATGACCATTTGAAAGAGAAGAGTGAACAAGTTATAATAGGATATTTATGGAGCCGTGAGTATGCTTTTGAGGAATAGTTAGCTATATGGAAAAATACTTATAATAGTGTTAAGTTTAACAAAAAAACAGACCACAAAAGAGTGGCCCTATGGTGTGATTTAATGTTATTTATTACACATACACTATATATATATAAGGGAAGATAGAAATGTATCTAAATATTTATGATGCTGCTACTTTGAAGACCCTTACCCCTCAAGGAGACATTTCTTCTATAATAATAATTATCTTATTCACACAACTTAATAAATCTGAAGGAAGGAGACTGAATACTGTAGCAATTTACTGTGAATGCAAGGTCCAGACACAGCACATAAATACTTTATTTTATAATAAAAATCCTTTTTAAAAATAAAGATAGTGCCTGAAGGTAAGCTTGTATAGAATCTGAGACATAAAGAACCCTAGGTCTTCCTGCCACTCATCTGCAATAAGGGAGCAAGAGGGGAGAGGAGACACGTTTTCCCAGAGTCTGCTTTACATGGGTTCTGCGTAATCACAGACGCTGTTTCTTTTTGGCCCATGAATGACCTTTAATTTTCCATTGGCTCTGACTTCTGGCAACTGTGTTTCATTCTACAGAATTTCTTTTTTATTATTGCAAGATATCCAAAACATAATACTTATCATCTTAACTTTTTGCATGTATATAGTTCATTTTTTTTAAAACAATTATGTATTTGGTATAGGGTCTCACCACACAGCTTGGACTTGTAGTGATCCTCCTGCTTTCAGCCTCCCCAGTACTGGGATTATAGGTATGTGCCACCCTAGCTAGACTCGGTGGCTGGCTCAGCACTCCTGGGGTTGGGACCACTGTGGCATGTGGTGCCGGGGATGGAATTCCAGTCCCTACACTTGCCTACGCAGGTGCTTAGTCTGCTGAGCTATCTCACCGGTTCTACAGTTCAGTGTTATTCAACACATTAATGTTTTGTATCCACCACCACCACATTACTCAGTAACTCCTGTAAAATCAGAACTCTATGGCCATTAAATAATAATTACCCATTTTCTACTTTATGTGATTTTGACTAAGTAAATTATAAAAGTGGAATCATGCTGTGTTTGTCATTTTGTGAGTGGCTTATTTCAGTTAGCTACAACGTCTTTAAGGTCCACTGTATCTCATATTGCAAAAAATTTTTTTCTCAAAACTTAAAAGTCATTTCAAGGCTAAACACTATTCAACTGCACAGACACACCACAATTTTGCCGATTCATTCATCTGTAGACGGACACTTGGTTGTCTTCACATTTATCTGACTATAGCTGCTACTTCATGAGAAGCAGGTCAGGAAGGACAGTTTACAAATGCATGCTTGTATTACTGGCTCTGGAGGCAATCTTCTGTATCTTCAGGGAGTTTTACTTCTAATCTCCTGGGCTGTGACTCCTTTTAGTCTAGGGCAATTCTCTGGAGAAGGGAGCAGCAGAGGGTTATTAGCAGTCGATCCTCCCTGCGCTGGGAGATGTGCTGGCCTCAGCGAGGCACTGCACTGTCTATCAAGTGCCCCACCATTGTGTATATTATGGTGAACAACCTTGTATTAATCTTTAGATGTGTTTCCTATTATTTCCTAGGATAAGTTCCCAGAGTAATTTAAACAAGTAGTCAATGAAAACTAATTGGGTGGCTGACAGACAGATAAATAAAGAATAAGAATGACACTAGGAGGTTGAGGGATGAAGGACCATGAAGAATGGGACAGGGCCCCTGGTGGAGGGGAGGTCCATCTCACCTTGGTGACAGGACCAGCATGAGCCTGGTACTCATTGAATTCTTTCTGCAAGGGCAGAGGGTACTTCATGGCACGAATGGTTCCCACCGAGGTGCCCACAAACATCATACGCCCAGAATGTGAGATGGCAATAGCGGTGTAGATGACATCAAAGGCTGGCATCTCTCGCAGGATCTGGAACACAGACATCTCTGTTCAGTTAGTAGGGTGAGCTATGTCTGCACTGTCCTGAGGTCATTCTCTCCCTCTGCTTGAATAGCACCTTTAGAGGTTTTCATCATTTGTTTTTCTTTTCCTTATGGCATTTGACATACTGCCTAGCACATAAGAGACAACTGGGGATATCAAGAGGAGTGAAATTCTTGCCCTAGAGGAAATTTATTCTGGTGCCATAAAAGCTGCCACAGCATTGGTACCAGGTGACCTGGGAGTCTGGAGGAGAGTCATGATGCACTACGGGGAAATCGGCTTTAGCCAGTTTGCTGCTGTGGCAGCCAAACATTTCTCCAGGCATCAGTCCCAGGAGGGGCTGAGAAAAACCCAAATCAGCTGTCACCAGGCTTCTGGAGGACACAAGCCTTATCTGTATGAAGTGTCATTGTTGAGCCCTTCTCTCTGCTCTTACCTATATGGAGCCAAATAGGATAATCTAACATTTCAGGGGTAGGCATGCCAAAAGAATAGAGTTGGCAAGCCCTGGGATGGCAGCTCATGGTAGTCTGTGTCCCCCCCACCCCCGCCCAAGTGTGGATCATGGGCACATAAGAGACATGAGTGTATGAGGGACACTGCTGACTCCAATGCCAGGAGAGCAGAAGAGACGTTATGGATGGCAAGCAAAACGGAAGTGGAAAGAGGCTATACAATTTAATTCAGCTTGGAAGGCCTCTAGGCAGAAAACCCAGGCAGTAACAATAACTTAGTTGACCCAACAGATAGAGTAGCTGGGTGCTATGCATGTTCCTCCTGTGGGATACACTGTCTGCTGTAGGCACAGGAAGCTTCTGCAGATCTGTGCAGCAGCCCAAGCGGTGGGGTGGGGCCGACTCACCGAGGAATCTGCAATCTCCTTGAGGGTCTGGTCTGATCCAACAGCGAAGATAATTTTGGCATCAGGGGAGATGGTAACACAGTTGTAGCTGCAGGACTTGAGCACACACTCTGTCTCTCTCTTTCCTGAGGACAGATTCCACTCATACACAGCACCATCCGTGCCACAAGAAATCAGTTTGCTGTCATCTACACTCCACACAATTGAACGGATCTGCAGAGGATAAAGTCAGCCAGGTAAGAGTGGTGTGTGTGTGTGTGTGTGTGTGTGTGTGTGTGTGTGTGTGTGCATGCGCATGCACACTCATATACACACCCCAATGTGGGAAGGGGATGGGCTTCTCAGGTGCTCTACTAGGTGAAGTCAGAATGTTTTGTCCTGCTAGAGGGCTTCTTTTCTATAATTACAAAATACAATTCTTAGAAATGTTAAAATTTTATTTTATTTTTTTGGCGAAACTTGGGATTGAACTCAGGCCCTTGAGCTTGCCAGGCAAGGGCTTATTCTACTGAGCCATCTCCCTGACCCCTAAAATTTTATTTTTTAAGAAGCTTGAAAAATACTGAGGACAAACATTCCTATTTCTTTTGCACTTTACAAATCTAGAGACGGAATCATAATGTCTTCTTAATGTTACTACCAAATATTGCAATGTCTTAAAAACTTTAATTTTAAAATAATTATATAATTATTCACAGGCAGTTGCAAAGATAGCACTGAGTGGACTTCCAGAGTGCTGGAGTAAGGGTATCAGCTGATCTCCCCAGTGAAATAAAATAACTGGTGAAAATGAGCAAAACAACTATTTAAAGTCTCTGGAAGTTGTCTCAGGATACCTGGCAATGAAAAAACATTCAGTCAAGCAAAACTACCTGTTTTGTAAGGACAGTCTGCGGCGCTTGGGCCAGGCTTGCTCCATTACTCACTCCAGCTCCAGAAATGGCACCACTGTGCACTCTGGTCTTGGGCTACGGTTTCTCACGCTGACCACTCATGTTTCTTATCCCTACCTCCACGCCACAGGAGCTGTAGTCCAGGCAGGCATGGCCAAGAAGAGCTGGGCTCCCTTCCACCCACCAGCCCTCATGTGAGCAGAAGTTCTGCATGTGCAACAGGTGAAGAGAAATGGTGCCTGATTACTCCTGCCCAGTTTGCTGGAGGGTGGAAGTTTCTAACCATGAGAAATGAGCTGAAATGGCCAACGACTTCCATTTATCCTGCTCTCACCCCACAATTTCTAGTCAGGGGAGGGTGGTGGGGAGTCACTCCTGGAAGACAGGTCTCTTTCCTCAGCTGTGGTACAGTAGAGCAAGAGTTCTGCCCAGGGGAATTCAGGCCCTGAGACAAAGAGATCTACAGCTCTGCCTGTGATGACTGCATTTAGAACAGGACATGGAAAAGTTTGTGCTTATGGGCATGTGTAAAATCTTAGTGACTGAGAAGGGGTTGGTAATCATGATATAAGTGAAATGCCAGAGCAACAGAATTTTAATAGAAGGAAAGGGTCAAGAAAGGCTCTTTTGGGGATGACAGGCAATCCTGGAGGCCAGAAGTGTGTACGTGCTAGGCTGCACTCTCCTCTCAGAACAATCAGAGCAGGATATAGAAAAACATGAAAGCACCTCCAAAATCACTTGAAGGCCAGTTTACTCAGATGGAAATCTCATTGGCACAGGGTGGACCAAGTAGTACTGAGGACCAAGTAGTACTGAACAATCAGCTCATTTGGCTCAGGGTCACGTCTTAGGAGGCCAGGCTTAGAAATAAAATCACTTATCCTTGGCAGCCTGGAAGACTGTATACCTGACCAAGGCCATACCTTTTCAAGTACCGAGTGGGCACATCTAACCACCAATCTGTGCTGAAAACAGTAGAAACCATAAATTCACTGAACTGTGACAGCAGCTTCCAAACCACACAGGAATCCAGTAGTAAAAGGTAAAATTCTAATTGGCTAAGGGGGTTATGCACAAGCTGTGATTTACAGGCAGTTTATGCCACCCAGAGGCAAATTCTAGGTAGCCGGGCTAGAAGCCAAGAAAAAAATATAGGCCTATATATTAGAAGATTCATACTGCTATATAATAGGGGGAAAGGTGTCACAGGATTGGCTCTGCTAAGTTATTAAATGTGATCAACCAACTAATGAATCAAGCAACCAACTAACCAATCAATCAAATACCACCACCAATAATAACAACTCCCCGAGAATATACTTAATATTGCTACAATACACTGTCTAAAAATTTTATCAATTAAAGACTTAGGAAATATCCAACAAACAACCCCAATAGATAGCATGACCAAAAAGGAAAACAAAGCAGAGAGGCAAAAGAAACTGCTTTTGGGGGTGCTCAGATGGTGGAGTTAGGAAAGACTTCAGGGTTGGCACAGCATGTGGGGCTGGGCATCGAACTCTGGTGTCTGTGCTTGCCAGGCAGGCTCCTATGCCTCTGAGCTCTCTCTCCAGCCCCCAAGAAGAGACGTCAAAGCAGCTAATATAAATGTTCATTATCCTAAAGGAAACTATGCTTAAACAAAGGAAGGTACAATGATGAGTCTTATCAAATTAAGGGTATCAATAGGAGCTAGAAATTATTTAATAATCAAATGGAAATTCTGGAGTTGAAAAATACAATAACCAAGGTGAAATACATCAGAGGGGCCCAAGAGATTTGAGTTGATGAATATGAAGACAGATTAATGGAGATTATAAAGTCTGAAGAACAGACCGCCTGGGGCCCACCGGATCCTTATTTGACCCACAGCCTGGGCCTGGCGTGTGAGTGAGATGACTCAGGGCCTGCCAGATTCTCATTCGACCCAGAGCCAAGGCCCGGCATGTGAGTGAGACTACCTGGCGCTCGCCAGATCTTCATTTGACCCACAGCCCAGGACCAGTGTGGAACCTACAGCTAAACTCCCTGCAAAGAGGCTAGAGGCAAGGCTACCCAGCTGATTCAGAAGCTGAACATCTTGCCAGAGTGGCACAGAGGGTTTGACTCCAAGGGTTGCAGCAGGAAGACATAGAGCACAGCAACCATATCTAAGCCACACCCAATAGGGCGAGTTTGAACTTGGTAGATCAGGACCTGGTGCTAAGGTAATAACTCTATCCAAGCTCTACAGGAAAGGTCAGAAGACAGTGCTATAGAAAATGACAAAGAGAAGGAACAAAATGCAGTCTCAGGCCCTGAGCCCATCCAGAACAAGTGCAGAAGACATTAGCATAGAAGAAATTGGAAATCACACCCCTGAAATCTCTGAAATAATAGCATCTGAAGTAAAGAAACAACTGAAGAAAGGTATAGAGGAAATCAGATCAGAAATAATTTCTGAAGTAAAAAAAGAAATGATAACTATAATAAAAGAAGTACTAAGTGTTTCCAAAGAAGACACTGATAAAAAAATAGAGCAGAATAGAAAAATGATGGGATCCTTGAATAGCAATATAGGAAAGAAATGGAATGCAGAAGCAGATTCAAAGTGATATACAGGAAATTGAAACCTCAATCACAAGCTGGCAAACTGTTGGAATGAAAGTGAAAAGAGACTTTCAGACCTTAAAGACACCATTGTAGCTAGTGAAAAAGTAAGAAAAGAGCTCTTAAAAACAACTAGGATGCAGGAAAAAATAATTCAATACCTACAAGATGATGCAAAGATGAACAACGTGAGACTAATAGACATCAATGAGAAGAAAGAAGTGAATACAAATGATATAAAAAGAATATGGATGGAAGTAATAGCAGAGAACTTCCCAAATATGGGGAAACTATCTGACATTCAGAGAACTGAAGCATATAGAACTCCAAAGAACATAAACCCAATTAAAAACATACCAAGACATATAATTGTCAAGATCCCAGAAATTCAGCACAGGAACAGTATACTAAGAGCTGCTAAAGAAAAGAAACAGATCACATTTAAAGGAAAACCCATCAGGATAACAGCAGATTTCTCTTCACAAACCATCAAGGCAAGAAGAGTGTGGAGCAAAGTACTTTAAGTCTTGCAAGAAAACAAATTCCAACCCGGACTGATATACCCTGCAAAACTCTCTTTCAAGTATAATGGAGAAGTGAAATACTTCCATGACAAAGAACAACTGAAGAATTTCATGATGACAAAGCCAAGCCTGCACAGACTACTGAATGATGTTCTAGAGAGGGAGCAAATTGATCACAGCCCCATGAATGAGAATGGAAAGAATCCACTAAATAGGGCAAACAATTAAACATAGGAGGGTAAGAGGTATACAAAAGCAGTCTTTCAGTTATTCTTTTGTATACAGCAGCAAGATACTTCCATCAGCACACTCTACAAATGGACTTCTGCATCCTATGGGGCATGATTCTATCCAGGTCTACAGGATGGATACCAAGGAAACAGCAGTAGCTCAGTCCCACAAGTGACACATGGCCACCAGTAAGTGTTATGGACATTATCCATGTCCATGACACACTAGACCTTTGTGCAATATCCTATTCCCAAACTGTTAGAAGTGCTGGTTATTTGTCATTCCAGTATTTATCTTATGTTTTATTCTTAGTAATTCTCTACTATCATGAAAACGTTTTCTTAGTTCAATTGTTTTGAAACATTTAATTTTTAATTAATTAGTATTTAATTTTCTGAATATTGCTTAATCTTAATTTTTAAGATTTATGCCGTATATTTGGCTTACATTTTATTTAAAAGACATGATATGATATTTTCTTCTAGTATTAGAAACTTTAAAAAGTATATTTCCATTTTCTATTGACTTTATATTACTTCTTCCCTGTCTTTTACACACACACACACACACACACACACACACACACACACACGAAAAAAAATGTGTATACCCCAACATAAGATTGATACTGTTTCATAGAAAACTTTAATGACCTTTTAAATTGGTTCATCTAATATATTTTATTTATTTATTTA
>NW_004524891.1:327128-331755 GCF_000260255.1 Octodon degus | reverse complement strand
AGAAATTTTAGATCTTTAAATATTTATTTCCTATCTCTTTCTACTTTAAGAATTCTAATTATATGAATATAAGTTTCTTGATTTTGACACAGTGAACTATTATATGACTGATCTGTAAATTCTTCATTTTTATTTTGGACAATTTTTATTGTTATATTCATTTAAGTTTGTAAATAATTTATTTACAATGTGTAATCTATAAAATATCATAATAAAGCCACGAAAATAGAAAAAAAAAGAACACAGAAAAAAATTAAGAAAAACTAACAGCTTTAGAGTAATGTGGGGAACCATGAGGTCCATCAACATATACGTAATGGGAGTACCAGGGAGAGAGCGAAAGGAGATAGAAAAATGTATATAAATACATGTTTAAGGCTGAAAACACTCAAATATGTTCAACAACATTATCCTACACATCTGAGAAGTGTGGTAAACTCAAACTAGGACAAAATGCAAAGAAATCTTCATCCAGACACACCACTGTGAAAATAATGAAAGCTAAAGATAAAGCCTGGGAATTGTGAAGATAAAAACGAGTCATCACACACAAGTGAATGTCACAAGATTAATAACCGGCCTTCTCACCAGAAAGGAAGAAGCCAGATTGTAGGGGAGGCATGTTGAAAGTATTGAAAGCAAAAGAAAAAGCTTTGTATTTTGCAAACTACACTTCTAAAAAACCCCCAAAACCAAAAAACCTCCCTACATTTTTATATTTTAAACACAAAGGACAAATAAAGAAATACAAAACAAAACAAAACCCCAACAACAACCAGAAAAAACCCCAACAAACTGCTAGTAGACTTGTGTTACGGTTTGTGTCTCAGTATCCCCCAAGCCTCATGCAGTCATGGGTGCCAGACTTTTCAGAAGCAACTGAATCTAGAGTTTGTGATTGACTCATGGTTCAGCGCTGGGGTTTAGGGTGTGAGTGCTACCCTGTTCCTAGTGCGGGTGGCCTGCATGCAATATAAGGAAGGGATAGAGGTTTGCTCTCCCCTCCCTGTTCCCCTGTTGCTTTGCTACAGTCTGCCTGCCAGGAACTGTCCTCCTCTGCGATGCCCCTCTGCCATGGTACCCTGCCTTACAGCCAGCCAGTTACTGACTGAAACTTCTACAAACTGCAACCCAAATAAACCTTTTCTCCTTTAACTTTGGGTGTCAGGCATTTTGTTTCAGCAACATGAAAAGTAACTAAGGCAATCTGCCTTTTGAAAAACAGTGAAGGATGTTCTTTTGGTTGTAAGTAGGTGACCTAAGACAACAATGTGAATTTATACAAAACAAGTAATTTTGTAGGTAATAAAGGTATAATAAATCACATATTACATACTCTTTATTTTTAAAACTAACTTAGAAAGCAACTGCAATAAGCAAATTCATATTAAACAACCCTACAAAGTAACACTTGCTCTCATTTTTTTCCGTTGGCTTCCTTAAATGACACAATACATGTGGGCTAATTAAAACAATATATTGCTGGGCTTACAACACAGAAAAGATATAATATGTATAGCGAAGATAGCACAGCAAAGGTAGAGCTGAATGGACTCTGTGAGAGCAAAGTTTCTATATTATTGGAAATAAGTCAGATGATATTTGGAAGCTAATCCTGGCTGACTCTGTTGAAGGATTTCAAACTGAAAACAAATAAACGTCATTAGATTTAAGTTTGTTTTAAATGATCTGAAGTGGGGTTGGGGAGATAGCTTGGTGGTCTAAGCACCTGCCTGGTAAGTGCAAAGACCTAGGTTTGATCCCCAGGACTGCATGCCATGCCAGTCCCCCGGAACCCTGGGTGCACCATAATGAGAGTATCAAATAAATAAGCATAAAAAAATATTTGGAAGCTAAATTATTTAAGTTGATTTTTTCCCCATTATCTTGTTAATATGGCAGATCACATTGACTAATTTTCAAGTGTTGAATCAGCATTTTATTCTCAGAATAGACCTCATTGGTCAGGAAATATAATTCATATATATACACACATATATGTATATATGCATATATATATATATCTAGATTTAATATACAAATGCAGTGTTAAAGACGACCTTATTTTTATAAGGGATATTGACTTGTAAGTTTTTTTAATATACTCTTTACACCAGGTTTTGGTATCACAGTAATATTGGTTTCATTAAGTGAACTGGGATATTTTATCTCTTCTATTTTCTGGAAGACATTATCTAGAATTGGCTATCTATCTATCTATCTATCTATCTATCTATCTATCTATCTCTATGTATTAAAAATCATGAATTCACACTGATACCTCCAATGTCAATTCAATCATAAGATTCATTCTAGCCCTTCTCCCTTGCTGTATCTGTAACTTCCTTCTCCAACAGTGAGAGACCCAGTTCCCATTATCTTCACTATATTTGCTTTTCTCACTTGCCTTCTAAGTAAGCAATCCTGTGACCCACTATCACTGGGTATGGTGACTCCATGACTCCTGCCCTGTCTGCTGTATCTTCAGCCATCTTCTCAACCACATCTTTAAAATAATATTTTATAATTGCTTATTACTATTATATAGGAAGGTGATCTAATAGTATAGTGACTTTATTTCTAACAATATTTCTATACTCAATAGTTTTAATAGTTTATCTGAACGTTCTCTGGATTTTCCACATAACCAAATAATGTGTGTGAGAGTTTTGTCTCTTATTTTTCAACATTTATAGTTTTCATTTCCTTCTGTTGCCTTATTGCTTTGGGAAGGACTCAGGAGACTAGCGAAAGGCATTATTATATTTGTTCTCTATCTCTGAGGGAATGCTTTCATAGTTTCATGATCGGGAATTACTGTTTGCAGGAGGCTTTCTATAAATATCCCATATAGGATCTAGGAAGTTCTCATTGTTTCTAGATGGCTAAGTGCTTTACAAATCATGAGTGGATAATGATTATTTTTTGTTTGTTTGTTTGTTTTGGTGGAACCGGGGATTGAACTCAGACCCTTGCGCTTGCCAGGGAAGTGCTTGTTCTATTGAGCTATCTCCCGGCCCAATTTTTTTTTTTTGATAATGATTTTTTTTCATTGCAATATTATTTATAAAAGGAAAAAAAAAGACACACTTTCTCAGTAGGAGGCTAGAGAAATAAATTATGGCAAAGTCATTCAATAGAGAACTAATGAAGCTGTAAAAACTAGGTATATGCAACAACGTAATTGAGTATCCCTCATATAATTTCAAAATTTAGGCAAAGAACATCCACAATGGCATTCTACACAGCAGCAAAAATGAGTCAGCTAAACCTAGCCATTGATCTTGGACTTGATTTAAAAACTACTTAAACTTAATGGCTGAAAACAACAATTTTTTCAGCCTTACATTTTTAGAGATGAGAAGTCCAGAATAGAACTCAGAGAACTATGCTCACAATGTCCGCAGGGCTGGAAGACTCTACAGACCAGTCTCCTCGCCAATCCCAGCTTCCAGAGGTCCCTCTTGCCTTCCTTGTTCTGTGGCCCCTTCCCTCATTTTCAAAGCCAGCGACTCCATCTCCAAGTTTAAATCTCTGTTACCCTGTCCAGTGGATTGCCAACCAGTGGTCAACTTGTCACACCCAGCTGAACTGAACTAGCATGGTGCTGGGTGCAGGAGGCCCACCTGAGGATTATTGCCAGCAAGGTAAGAGGCAGAACCGGAGAATCTACTGGGAGGCTGTCTGGGAAGCTGTTGGAGCTGTTGGGAGCTGCTGGTTCTCTTGGGCTATTCTGCTCAAGGACTTTGTCATGCTGGCTTTCCTGGTGAACTTGGCTGTTCTCATTGGAGGAGGAGCTCAGGGCCTTCATTGTCACTGAGAATGGCTGTGGTTCACTTTGGGGAGCTCTAGACCTCACCTTGAGCATTGCTTCCTGGCTCCATAAGGAAAGACGGTGCACCACTCACTCTCCTGAAGAAGCTCATCACATTGGCTTTCCTGATGGGAGCTTAGTTTTCCTCATTGCCAGAGGAGCTCAGAACCTCACTGTTGTTGCGGATGGTTATGGTACTTTTTGAGGGAGCTCTGGTGCTTACCTTGAGCATTGCCTCCTGGCTCCAGTTCAGATCCCTCAGCTGCCAGCACAGATCCTGCTGGCACAGACTTTCTAGCTTCCACCACCGATCTTGGGCCTTCCCAGTGTAGATCCATGAAACAGGCCTGTATGAGTCATTGTCGTGGGTTCTAGCCCTCTAGTTGGACTCGTGAAAGGCATTGTTATGGGCTTTAGATCTTCAGTTTGGACTTATGCAGGACACTACCATAGTATCTAGGCCCTCATCTGGATTCTTTGGTCTTTAATGTGTGGACAGATTTCTTGTACTCTTTGTATATGATTCTTTGGGTGATTCATTATAAAATAATCTTATAAAATGTGTGTCCTGTATTGTATTGGTCCCTTGCAAAACCCCAAACTACAACACCATGTTAGTTAACATAGTCTTAAGGAAGGTTTTTTTGTTTGTTTGCTTTTAGTTATTTTTATTTTAAAGAAAAAAAATAAAAACAATGGTACAAAATCTCAAAACAAGATTTTAGGAGAGTAACAATGGTTAGTACATTGTGTATTGTTACTGGCAAAGTAGTTTCTCATATTACAAGATATAGGCAAGAAATAATAAGTAAA
>NW_004524891.1:298788-325387 GCF_000260255.1 Octodon degus | reverse complement strand
TGTCTTCTGACCTTTGGTGTAGAGCTTGGATAGAGTTATTACCTTAGTACCAGGTCCATATCTATGAAGTTCAGATTCCTCCAGGTGGTTGTTGTTTGGATCTGGCTGCCGTGCTCCACTTCTTTCTGCTGCAGGTGTTAGAGTTGAACCCTTTGTGTCTCTGGCAAGATGCTCTGCTTCTGAATCAGCTGGGTGGGTCTTGCCTCTAGCCTCTTTGCAGGGAGTTCTGCTGAAGGGTTCCCTGCTGGGTCTGCAGCCTGGGTCAAATGAGGATCTGTAGGCCCCGGGTCGTCTCACTCACTCACTGGACCTGCACTCTGGGTCTAATCAGGATCCCGCAGCCCGGGTCCTTTCACTCACTCACCGGGCCTGCACTCTGGGTCTCGATTTTTATCAGTTTTAGAGTACTGACCTTTACAGAGGTGAGTTCATTATTTTTATTTCTTATGTTAATGGGATTATAACACATTACTAGATTAAAAAATCTAAAACAACTTTACACATCTGGATAAACTCAACTTGATTATACTGTACTAGTCTTTTTATACATTTTTGGGTTAGTTTTGTAATATATTATTTATTTATTTATTATTTTTTTCAAAATTTTATTGATAAACAGCAATGAGACAGTTTCAAATCAAATCAGAAGTACAGTTTCAACAAATAACACACTGCATATATTCTTCTTAGTGGTTAATTGCTGTACAAGATGCGGACTTGAGATCCTATTTACAAACACCATTAGAACAAATCATTCTATTCATTAAGAGAATGCAACTATATATCTATCCTAACCACTTTGAATACACAGATACAAAATGGACATTCATCTGTATACCCCTTTTTTTTCTAAGTTCCGTTATTGAATATTATAGGTGTGTAAACAGCAAAATATTCTAAAAGAGTCCAGTAGCCCATAATAGCATTGGGTCTTCTGTTTAACTGGCAATTTCAGAAATTATTGACCTGAGTCCCCCACAGTTCAACATAACAACATGGCTTTACTTCCTATATTTCGTCTTCATACTTTTCTACTGGATGGTTAAGACCAAGGTAAAGCAGGACCTGTGCAACAAGAGTTGTAGCTTTTTGGTCTGAGAAGGTCAGTGAAATGCCCTCAGGATTTATCCTGAGATCCTGTACCTCAGATTGTAGAACCTTTGTCAGTGCAGCCATGTGGATGAGTCACGGCCATTGCTTGGCCAATGTGCTCTCTGTGAAAGCCTGAGAGAGTGTCTTCTCCCCATGTGACTCTCCTTAGGCACACTCTATGTCACTGATCACTTTCCTCTTTGGTCCCATAATCTTCTTGATCAGAAAATTTGGGACACTACCAAGGTACATGACGTTACAGTACAAGTTCTCATATGTCCTGAGTCTTAACTGACCTTAGAAGGTTAGAGCCAAAATGTTGGCTTTCCTTGTAGCCCTCCTTTTTCTCTAATTTTGGTCTGCGAACTTAGGTTGTTAACCATCTAGAAGACAAGCTTATTGTTATTATCAAACGATTTAGGCTATCAAGCTTAACCTCACTATCTCACTGCATTTCAAACATCTTAGACATAATAAGGAACAGGTGTTTTTCATCAAGTATTGATATGTTGAACTTTAAGTCCCTACATAATATGATAAAAAAACACTTAAAAATTAGATTATATTTTAAAAATAGGATAAAGAATTCTATACTTCTCATGTTTGCACATAAGTCCAAAAATCTCACCATATACATCCTTGAAGCAGGACAGTCCCACAATATTCCTTTTCCTGTCTCTTGCTTTCATTCACCACCCCCTTCTTCTTGAACATCCACCTACCCGAGAGACATCTTAGCAGTAACTGGCATGTCATGACAAGCCGCCCATATTCAGAATACCACAATGACAGGCACTCCCATCATGAAACTACTGTTACAAATTACCATCTGCACTGCAGTAGCTTAGTTCATAGGTATCAGTATATATAGTTAGTCAGGGTGAGAATCTTTCTAATTAACTGCTAGATTAAAGAATCTTCTGAATATTCTCAGGATCATTGCCATGCTCATCTTTTACATATAACTGTAATATATTATTTAAGGCCTTTATATTAATGAAAAAGACTGGCATATTATTTTTTTGTGTCTTTGTTAGGTTTTGGTGTCACAATTATTCTGAGGCCTTGGATCAACACTTGGGACGCAGACTCTTTCAATGCCCCAGAAGAGGTTTTTTCAAGGTTGGCACTAGGTTTTTTAGTGGTGGTCACAGCTGAGAAGCAGTGTGTGTGTGAGGTGGTGGTGGTGGGGCTTTATTAGCGCTGAAGCCATCTGGCCGGGAGGGAGATGGGGAATCGGGTGACCTCAGCCAGCCAGCTTGAGACTTTAGGGACTTTTGCTAGGGGCGGAGCTTGAGGGTGGGCTCGGGACACACAAGGGGCTGATTGGAGGCTCCCTCTTGTGGGCGGGAAAGGCGAAAGGCAGCTGTGTACAGGGCTGGAGTAGGGAAGGAGGAGGAGGAGGTGGGCATGGGGAGGTAAGCTGCTGTTTGGGAGGTTCGGCCATGTTGGACCAGCAGTTTGTACTTGGGTTACACACTGATACAAATGTATCAGTTGGCACTATTTTATTTCTTTAATTGTTATAATTCTGCAGTGATAGGACCTTGGCCTAGAGTTTACTTGATAGGATAGTTTTCAACTGCAGATTTTTCAGGGTTTTTTTTTTTTTTTTTTTTTTTTGCAGAACCAGGGATTGAACTCAGGCCCTTATGCTTACTCAGGCCCTTGCGCTTGCCAGGGAAGCACTTATTCCACTAAGCCATCTCCCCGGCCCCAATATCTTGTTTTTTTTTTTTTTTTTGTGGAACCGGGGATTGAACTCACGCCCTTGCGCTTGCCAGGGAAGCGCTTATTCTCCTGAGCCACCTCCCTGTTTCAGTTTTACTTCAAAAATATTCAGTTTTTTGCATAAACTTGTTCACAATATCCTCATGATAAACTTTGATTTACAGAGGACCTGTAATGCCGCTCCCCTTTATTCCTCACAGTGGGCATGTGTAGCTTCTGTCTCCTTTTTTTTGATCAGTCATGCTAAGGGTTTGCCTACTTTGTGCTTTCAAATATCAAGTTTTGGCTTGATGGTCTTCTTTTGTATGTTTCCTTTCTATTTTGTTAGCTCCTGCTTTTGTCTTTATTGTTTCTTGCCTTTTATTTTCTTTGAATTTGCTGTTCTTTGTCTAATTTCTTGAATTTATAATTTCATCATACCACTGATTTTCATTTTCAACATACATATTTATGGTTATTGATCTCTCTAAATATGGCTTTAGCTGATCCTATATTTCTTTTCTTTTTTTTTGGGGGGGGGTGCAGGGTCTCACTACATAGCTGGGCTCATAGTGATCCTCCTGTTTTTGGCCTCTCTAGTGCGGGGAAGACAGGTGTGCACCACCACGCCTGGACTCCATTGCAAGCTCAACACACCCGGGGGGCTGTCCCGGCACAACACGTGGTGCCAGGGACCAAACCCTGGCTCCTATTCCCAAGCAAGCATTTAGTCTGCTGAGCTATCTTGCCTGCCCTCCTATTTTTTTAAAAAAAGTTACACATATAGTTCCCCAACTGGAGACCACTGTAAAGTGATGGCATGAATAGCTGCTTTCCTGGACTGGTGGGAAGGGGGATCCCCAAAGGGGTATCCAGGGCCTAGAAAGAGCATCAGAATTATCTTCTGTCTTTTTGTCTGCATCTTCACTGTCACC
The DNA here is from genome assembly GCF_000260255.1 of Octodon degus. Classification (NCBI taxonomy): domain Eukaryota; kingdom Metazoa; phylum Chordata; class Mammalia; order Rodentia; family Octodontidae; genus Octodon; species Octodon degus. The sequence continues at coordinate 321,650 of NW_004524891.1, read as the reverse complement.
TGAAAACTAGTTTGCTGTGAAAGCTCAGAGAGGTCAGTACCTGTCAGTAATAATGTTTGTGTTTGCATGGCACCTTCAGTCCCTCCACCTTTAAAAGTTTTTTTCTTTCTGCTAACCTGTTAATTATCAATGGACAGTTTTCAGTCTTTATGAGTACACGATATTTTCTGAAATCTAGTGCCACTAACAACATTTTCCTTTCAAAGGTTGTCTGGTTACCTTCTCTGACACAGTTCTCCCATTCCAGGTTCTCCTTGTATTTTCATTTTCAAGCTTGTCTTCTTCTATCCATCCCCTAAGCATTGGTCAACACTCCTTCCCAACATTCTTCTCAGGTTGCATGCAGCCCCTAGGTGGTCTGACGCTCCATGTTCACTATTGCCTAACCCCCTAGATCTTTACGTTCAGCCTTGATTTCTCTCCTGCTCTCCACACACATATAGCACATTTCTTCAACATGAAGCACAAGGTAAACTGAGATCAGAGAGGTTCACAGGGGCCCAAATACATGGAACCTTGTAAGCCTTAGAAGGATTTTATATGTTATCCTGCTTAAAATCATGAGACTTTCAGGGTAGGGAATGATACAACTCAGTGCCACAGTTCCTGACAGTTGCTGCCCTCTCTGGGGGCCTTTAAATCCTCACCTACAGTGATTGCCAGCTTCATCTGGTTACTCTTCCTCACTCCACGACCAACACATATCATCTTAGCACAGCAAAGATGACATATCCAACTGGAATGTGATACCTTTCTTCTATTTTATGTTCACCAATAAAGTCATGGTTTAGTTCCAAACTCACCTTTTACCGTTACTTCTTGGCTGTTATTCATCACTCTAGCTTCTCTTTTCTCTAATCCAGCTTGAACACTGTTTAAAGAATTACCTTTCCAGTCCTGACTTTTCTCTAGTCTTTCAATTATTTCTTGTCACTTATCTTCTATTATCCAACTCACTGGCCTGACATACACTACCTACTGCAAAACATTCTAAATCCCCAGTTCCCTCTTTCATCACTAGTCAAATGCACCCAACATGCTAGCTACAGAAAACATAAAGCCCCATCCCATTTCACACCTCCATTCCATCCTGTCTTTCACCTTCTGCTTAGAATGCCTTCCTGTTTCAGCTATCTTCCCCGCCCCTAGAGCCCCCTTATTTCCATCCTTGTCTCCTTCAACATGTTTTTTGTTCTGCAGCCAAGGCAATCCAGTTGTATCATTCCCTACCCTGAAAGTCTCATGATTTTAAGCAGGATAACATATAAAATCCTTCTAAGGCTTACAAGGTTCCATGTATTTGGGCCCCTGTGAACCTCTCTGATCTCAGTTTACCTTGTGCTTCATGTTGATATCTCTGTACTCAGTGCCACAGTTCCTGACAGTTGCTGCCCTCTCTGGGGGCCTTTAAATCCTCACCTACAGTGATTGCCAGCTTCATCTGGTTACTCTTCCTCACTCCACGACCAAGCCTTTACAAATGCCCCAACCTAAGTTGTGCCATTCTGTTCTCCTTTGTTATTTCCTCTTCTAGGAACCTCCTGTTCTTACTTCACTGAACCAACTGCTATCTGTGCACTTGCTTTACTGTTTCCCCAAGTAGTTGGTGAGCTGGTGGGGAAAAGAGTCATTCCCTGTTATTCACTTGTACTCTATCTGCCAGCATAGTGCATGGTTCTGAGTCCCTTGTTTCCTTAGATGCTGTTCATTCACTTACCTTCCCTGTGTGTCCTTTCAGATTTGTGATGTTTTCCAGGCTTGTGGTGGTAAAAATGTGGATCACATTTCCATTGGCTGCAGCAAACAGGTGACCTCCATTGCTAAAGGAGCACTACAGGGAAACAGCAAGAGAGCCAGCAGGTGAGCCAGAGGTGAGCCACAGGTCATCAGCCTAACTGGAGGCTGCATTCTGGAAAGGCTTTTCTGGAAGAGTGCACGTGGAAACTACAATTCCTAGTGGCAGTAAGTCTGAAATCTAGCTGATATTTTCAGACACTGTCAGACACTGGTCCTGTAGCTTCCATAGCCAATATGTCCACACTGCCATCGCACTGGTCATTACACTACTTTAATTCCAGAGCCTCATTTTGTCTAGAAAAGTGGGGCACTGATTTCCCCAAATCACAGTCTTATTTCTGTGGGCTATCTCAGGGCCACGTGGGGCATCTGATGGGCCACTGACAGCCACTCACAGCTGATGTTACGGTCCTCGGCTGCTTTAATCTCATCCTTATGGGCCCAGCCGAACTTTCATTCTGAGATTCCTTCTTCCATAGTTGTTGAGACTCCAAGGTCACAGACAAAAGTTATTAAGGTGGGATCCCACAAAGCTGTAAGGCCAACAGAATATTCTAGTGGGCATAAAGAAGCAGGGGTAGAGTTAAGAGTTTGAATGAATTGGAATTTTAAAAAGTCACTGAAGTTCTGTTCTATAAGGCAGACTTTGGTTCTGCCTCTTTGGAGTGTGTTAGTTCTTGGTCCTTGCCTTTCAACTTTGGCTTTCCAAGAAACTGGACCTTTATCTCTAGCAGTTTTTACCTCTCTGCATCCTCTGACAGAGTATTCTTTGAAAGGACGTATATCATCAATGAGTAGATTCATAAGGCGTAGTTTGTCAGCAAACCCTACTACAACGTAGTGTCCAGATGGATGAAGGCTGATTGTATATGCCTCTTCTTGATATTCCTTAAATAGTTCAAGAGTGCTATGAAAAACATAAAAACTTACTGAATTATAAGCCAAATTCCTAGATCCCTTATCACAGGATTTGAGATACTTTATTGCTTAGAATCACTGGTTCTCTCTCTCTCTCTCTCTCTCTCTCTCTCTCTCTCTCTCTCTCTCTCATTACTTGACAATACTGTCTGGCTTTAAGTGTGGTGAGGAAGGGATCTAGCTGAGGTACTGTCTAGTAATGGTGAAGACACAGCTCTGTTAAGATTCAAAAATTTAAGTATAGTACTGGTAGTTTTTTTTTCAGCAGCCCCAGCACTTTTTACAAGAGCAAAGAAAATAGTATGGATCTAATCTAAGGTCAGAGATTCTCAGAGAAGCTATGCCAGGAGGACACAATTCCTAGGGAGTTGGAGTAGTTGGCACAGTGCTGAGGAGAAAGAGTAAAGGGGCCAGAGAGCTCTCTAAAACAAAAACTGGGGCCAAGGATGTAGCTCAGTGACACAGTGCCTGCCTGGTAAGCCCATGGTCCTGAGTTCTATTCCCAGAAAAAAAAAAGAAAGAAAAGAAAAGTAAAACAAAACAAAAACCAGACCTAGGGGGATGAAGAGGAAAGGAGAGCTACAGCTATGGTGGAATTTAGGAAGGAAGGTGAGATCTTGGGGTGTTAGCTTTATGTCTTTAGTCTAGAACAGGGCTTGGTATATAGTAAGCAATTAATTAATCATAAATTAAATTTCTAGCCAATGCAAGAATGAGAAACAGATCAACTGACTTGATTTTTTTTTTTTTTTTTTTTTTTTTTTGAACCGGGGATTGAACTCAGGCTTTCATGCTTGCCAGGCAAGTGCTTGTTCTATTGAACCATCTCCCCAGCCCCTGACTTGATTTTTTAAAAAAAGGCTTTCCAACTAAAAGCTTCTAAGTAATTAAACTGTCAAACTCTAATTAAAATGATTCACATAAACAAATTCGACAGTGGAAATGCTGCACACCACAGCAGCAAAGCCCTTCGTGCCTTACTTTGATTCATAATTCCAGATGCGAATGGATCGATCCAGGGAACAGGTGGCAATGAGAGGTTTGCGAATGCAGGTGGCTAGACCAGTGATGGATGCAGAGTGTAATGGATACAGCAGGTACTCGAAGTGAGCAGCCTCGCCCTGGAGAGAGCACACATGAGGAAATCCGGACGGTGAGCAAAAGGTGGGTTATGTACCTCAGCTCTCATTAGTACCTGGGGACATTACTTAGGCTATATGCACAGAAACTGAGCCTTAGCAAATTGTTTTAATGTTATACATATATTTATGATGGTATTATTTAAAATCATTTTTTTTTTTTTTTGAGACAGGGTCTCCCTGTGTAGTCCAGGCTAGCCTTGAACTATGTAGCTCCAGCTGACCTTAAGCTTGAAGTAATTCTCCTGTCTCAGCCTCCTGAGTCCTGGGATTGCAGGCATGCACCACCATGCCTGGCTTCAAAAACATAATTTTAATGGCAAAAATTTTTATTGTGAATATCCTGCAATTTAACTATTCCTTTACCGTTGGGATATTATAGTGGTTTCCATTTTTAGTTAGCATTTCGTAATAACACAACTAAATATCGGTGTTGTACCTTGCTGACTACTTTCTTAGGATACATTTCTAGAAATGGTATAATGGGTAAAACAGTGAGTGATTTTAAGTATCTTAATGTGTATTGCAAAGTTTCTCTCCAAAGGGGCTATACTAGTTAATCTAGCAGCAGCAGCAAAGGAGAGCTGGATGAATGATTTTAAATTGAAATGCATTCTACTGTACTGCTTATACAGGATTACAGATGTTTGTCCTCAGAGGCATTATCATCCTTGGGATGCATAAATGAGAAGTAGTGGTTAAGAAAGTCATGAGGTATGCACATTTTAGGTTTGTCTGCAAGTTAAGACAAAGGCCGAGAGCGAATTCTCTCCACTTCTGGCCCTCCCTTGCTTCCAGTCGTCCATCCCTCACTCTTCTACTGCCTCAGGGAAAGAGCACTGCTGTGGGTTGGGAGCAGGTAGATGGCAGCTCTGCTCCTCTCCATCTGCCAGCCCCATATCTCCAGCATCTGCAACGTTCCTGTCTCTACTAGCATACTCTCATTAACTGTGAAACACCCTCAAATCTTTCAACTTTCTTCTTTAAAAACTTTACAAATTCTCTCTTACCCTTGTGTACATATGCCTCAGCAGTCGAGTAATCATGGGGAATCAGACAAACAAGCTCACTAGTTTTTCTTAGAACACATGACCATAAACGTCCAGTGGGCATTTAGTGCATTACTTTCTGATTCTCCAAGATAACTATTTATACTATTTATTCTCTCTTTTTCAAATCTTCTGAATTATTTCTTGTATCTGTATACCTTGTCAGATGACATTACCTCATATTTCTTTGATTTTTGTATCTTTGTTTTCTTCATTTTGTATGTCAGCACAGTTGTAGATTATTATAATTAACAGAAAGCCAATTTTATTTAATCTCTTAATCCTCGTTTCTTCTTTGGTACTGTCCGTCCCTTATCATAGGTATGAACGTAGTATGAATTTTACTTCTGTCACTGAATATATTCATGTATCTTTTTTTTTTTATTCTCTCAATACAGGGTATTGCTATGCAGCTCAGACTCACAGTGATCCTCCTGTCGCAGCCTCCCCAGTGCTGGAATTACAGGCATGCGCCACCATACCCGGTTTTGGAGCCAGCACAGCATGCAGCACCGGGGATCAAACTCGGGTCCTTGCACTTGCTGAGCTATTTCCCCAGCCATATATAAATGGAATTGTGCTGTAGATTTCATTCTGTATTTTTATCCTTTCAGTGTTATGTTTTGAAGGACTCATGCATGTTGTATCATTTATAATTTACTGCTTCTAACTGATGTTTGGTATTTAGAATATGCATCCAGCTATGTTACTTCTCCATGCCAGTAAGGATGGACATCAAGGGAGCCTTTGTGTGTGTGTGTGTGTGTGTGTATTTTAGGGAAGAGTCTACAGGGTGTTCAGGGACTCACTACTAGATCAGACTTGTAGTGATCTGCCTGTTTACAGCCTCCCAAGAGCTGGGATTACAGGCATGTGCCACCATGTCCAGTCTCAATTGCCCTCTCAGCGCGCCCTGGGGGTGGGGATGGCATGGCAGGTCCGGGGATCAAACCCCAGCCCCTGAGCATGCTTGCAGGCGCTTTAATCTGCTGAGCTATTTGGATGGCCCAACAAGACAGTCTTTAACTGTCCATCACTAAAAACACCCAGGTAGCATCTTTGTACATGTTCTTTAATGGTTTTCCATTAGAGTTTCTGGTGTGTATCTAGTGGCAGACTACTGGGTAATAAACTGTATATACTCTTTACTTAGCTCTCTACCAAAAACTATCAGGTTGCCCTCTTGAACAGCTGCCTCAGTTTACATCCTGTAATGGTTTGTATTTAGGTATTTCTCCCAAATCTCAGGCACTCACAGATGGCTTCTGGGAGGTGACTGGATGATGGGGGCGTGATGCTTGTCAGTGGCTGAGCCCTATGATGCCTTCATATCTAAATGTGATTTGGGGGTGAAGCCTGGTCAGAGGTGGGTCACTGGGGGTGTGGAATGAGTCTCTCTCCCTGCCTCCTTTCCTTGATCTTGCAGTTTCCTGGTACTGTGGCATGAGCCTTCTCCTGTGCCGTGCCCCTTTGCCATGCCATTCCACTTGGAGTCAATGGACTATGGGCGGAAGCCTCTATATACCATGAGATAACATAAACCCTTTCTCTTTTAAATCGTAGGTGTCAGGTACTATGTTTCAGCAACAAGAAAGTCACTGTCATGCTCCCGTGTTCCCATCTTACCACATTAAGATTCCCATTCCTGCTTGTTCTCAGAAATTTCTGGTAATATCTGTTTTTTTTATTTTATTTTTTGGTACTGGGAATTGAACTCGGGACCTTATGCTTGCCAGGTTGGCACTGTGCCACTGAGCTATATCCTCAGCCCCTGTTATTCTACTTTTTAATAAGATCATAAAAATTCCTTACAGAAAACATCACAGTAGTTTTTTTTTTCTTTATGTATTCATTTAGTACGGGATCGACAGGGTCTCACTACACAGATATGACTTGCAGTGATCCTCCTGTTTTCAGCCTTCCAAGTGCTGGAATTACAGGTGTGTGCCACCACGCCCAGTCTACAGAGTATTTTAATTTGTATTTTTCTGCTCACAGGCAACAGAAACTATCTTGAAAACAGGGTTGTACTTAACAGACAATGGCTTTGAAACCATTATAAATATGTTCAAAGAATTGTAAGCAGCCTTGATTTTTTTTTTGAAACAAGGTCTTACTATGTAGTTTAGGCTGGTCTCAGCTTGCCATGCTGTTATCTCAGCATTGAGAGTGGTGGGACTATCAGCAGCAGCCATGTTTAAGAAAAACCAATCATGACAGTCTTCATCAAGTACAGAACATTAATAGAGGGGCAAACAGTATGAAAATATTGTTGTGGGGCCGGGGAGATGGCTCAGCAGAATAAGCACTTGCCTGGCAAGTGCAAGGACCTGAGTTCAATCCCCAGTTCCACCAAAAAAAAAAAAAAAAAAAAAAAAGAAAATATTGTTGTGGAGTTAAAAAGTAAAAAACTAAAATAAAAATGTATGAGAGTGGCTCAACAGTAGATTTGTACTTGCAGAATTAGTGAGTATGATAAGTCAATAAAGATTATATAATCTGAGGACCAGAGAAAAAAGAATGAAAAATTTTAACAGAACTACAGATAAATATGCAACACCACTAAGCTCATGAACAGATACATACTGTGAATATCAGAGGATGGGAGAGAAAGGAGCCAAAATACTTGACTAAATGATGGATAGACCCATTGCTTTTTTAAAAAAAATGCTTATTGAGAAATATTAATGTACATTTATAGGAAGTTCAACTATTTCCAAGTAGGAAAAACACAAATAAATTCATGATAAAAATACCAGCAGCCTTTTTTTTTTCCACAAGGAGAAAATGCTGGAAGCATCACAAGATCATTTACAAGGGAAGCCCACTAAGATTAACAGCAGAGTTCTCAGCAAGACAATAGAAACCAGAAGAGGGGAAGTAAGATGTTCAAAATGCTCAAAGAAAAATATTATTATTTTTTTATTTTTTATTTTTTTTAAATTTTATTTATGTGTGTGTGTGTGTGTGTATGTGTGGCCAGCTCAGCCCACCAGGGGGCGAGGCTGGCTGGTATGTGGTGCTGGGGGATTTGAACAGCGGTCCCTGTGCTTTGCTAAGCTTGTTCTAAGTAGGTGCTTTAGACCACTGAGCCATCTCACCAGCCCGAAAAATATTATTAATCTAGAATCCTATAGACAGCAATTTTATATATTCTTGGAATTAACAGTTCATAATGAAATAAAATCCTATTTACAATAGTACTGAAAAGAATAAAATACTGTAGTGCCAGCTACTGAGGAAGGGTCCTATGAGTTCATGAATGTGAGGCCAGCCTGTGCAACATGGTGAGATCCCATCTCAAAAAAAAAAACCCAAAACAAAACCAAAAAACAAAAACAAAAACAAAAAAAAACCCCAAAAAACATGTAAGAAAAATTTAATAAAGTAAGTGTGAAAATCAGTCTGAAAATTATGAAACATTATCAAATACAAACATGGAAAAAAATCCATGTTCATGGATTGGAAGGTTTAATATGGTTAAGATGACAGTACTCTCTAAATTGATCTACAAATTCAAATTCCAAATATCAGAATTTCAAATTGCTTCTTTTTAGATATAGATAAGCTGATTCTAAAATTTATATTAAATTGCGAGGGACCAAGAACAGCCACAACAATCTTGAAAAAGAAGGAAAACATTGGAAGCTTCAGGTTTCTTGGTTTTATTTTTTTTTATAATTTTTTTAAAATTTTATTTATTTGTGTGTGTGTTTGTGTGTGTGTGTGTGTGTGTGTGGCCAGCTCAGCCCACCAGGGGGTGGGGCTGGCTGGCATGTGGTGCTGGGGGATTGAATCACGGTCCCTGTGCTTTGCTACACTTGTTCTAAGTAGGTGCTTTAGACCACTGAGCCATCTTACCAGCCCGGTTTCTTGGTTTTAAAACTTAATAAACAAACAACCCTACAAAAAAACAGTAATCAAGACAGTGACAGAAGGACAGAAAGACAGAACAGTGGAATAGAACTGAGAGTCCAGAAATAAATCCATCTGTTAATTGATTATTTTTAACAAGGGTACTAAGATCATTCAATATAGAAAGAATAATCTTTCAACAAATGGAACAAATGGATAGCTGTATGCAAAAGAATGAAGTTAGATCCACACTGCATGTCATACACATAAATTCAACTGAAAACGTACCAGGATTAAACTTGGGACCTCGAGCTTGCCAGCCAGGAGCTTATGCTGCTGAGCTATCTCCTCAACCCTACAGCTTCTTTTGCTGGGTCCCAAAGTAGAGAAGGGGTGAATGAACCCATGCCTGGCCTCTGGATGGGAAACACCCACATGGTGACCAGGCCCTTGCCAGGCACACAGGCCTGGTCTGCCAGGACGTGCTGCTGGGGCAGACTCACCTTGCTGATCTCTGTCAGGGACATGGTGATAGTATAGAGTTGGTTCTTACTGGTACTGGCAACCAGAGTCTCCTCTGAGGGGCTGAAGCACATGCACAGAACATCCTGTTTGTCAGACTGACTTGGGTCATTGCTTTGTGGGTCCACAGGAATCTGACCAAGACATAAAAGAGCTATCAGTAATGGCCCCACATGGTCAACAGGTCCTTCGGCTTTGAGAGTTCTCACAGAGAGCTTAAGCTGTCAGGCTCCTAGACTAGAATTGCTTCCCAGCTCCTCAGGTGTGGAGGAGGGAAGGCCTGAATGCCTATTTTGGGGGCTTTCAGTACCACCAAGCTTTCACCCTGAGGTAACTAGTGTCCAAGTTATAACAGCAGCAGCATATGTGGATATTATCAATCCATGGATCTCAATTTGTGCTTCCCCTTAAAACACACAGCTGGTTCAGTCCTACTCTGGCCCACCTTCTGGGAGCCCAGTGCACATGCTCATCTGGCACTGGCACACCTGTGTCACTCGAGTGCTGCAGAAGGACGTGGCAACCCTTCCACAGGTAGGGTGGGTGACAGGGCAGGGCAAAGAGGAGTTGCTGTGTTCCTGCCAGTAATCTTTAAGAGGGGCTATACTTCTTAGGAAGACATAATGACATCGATTTTCTTTTCCCTGCTACTTATCTTCTGTTAGCAACTGTGCTCATTGGAAAGCTGGTGTGCACCTGTTTCTGCTTCCCTACTGTGTGCGAAGTCCTCACAATTTGGCTTTCACTGCACCGTTCCCCACAACTGTCCTCGGGAAGACCAGAAATCTCCGCATCACCTAAGCAACAGGCTCCTGCTCAGCCCCCATTTTCTTTACTTTTCTAGAGCTTGGGCAGCCCTCTTCCCCCTGGGGCCTAGGAAACTAGGCTCGTGTGCTTGGCTCAGAGGCTTGTCTTTCTGTGTAGCTCCACTCTTCTTCACGTAGCAGATAGGCCCTGTGCAGCCGCCACAGCAAGGCTCCAGGAAGCCTTTGCTGACCTCCTTTAGGCTGGTGGGCACTGATATTCCCTAAAGTACCCACGGCCAGTGCAGTTCCCTCCTGTATTTACTGTACTGCACAAGTCCAATGGGAGCCCTCAGACCAAGGACCTTGCCTGTTTTGTCCCAGTGCTGTATCCCAGTGCTTAGAGCAGTGCATGGCATATCGTAGGTGGCTGACAAAGGAAAGGATGCTGCCTCGTCTCTCTTTTGTGGGCACAGTGAGGTCCTGGGGAGAAAGAGTTGTTTCCGACTCATATCTCAGCCAAAGCTGGAGTCTGCCCCATAGCAGGTACATGGTAGATGTTTGTTGAATGAGTAAATAATCACAACTCCTCTGCTGGGCTTCCACCCTATTTCTAAATTAGGAAATGCCACGTCTTGTCCTTAGTCCTCTTTTAATTCTCCCAATGTATTTTGTCTTTCAGTGAATTTGCTTAATATGAAGGTTTAAATGAAAATAATGGTAGTAAATTACACTAAATACTTAAAGTATTAGACATCAATGTACGCATGTGTACATGCATGTGTGTGTGTATCTGTGTGTGTGCACCATTCCCCACCAAAGTCCATGTCTGTATTTCCAACTGCTTCATTTTTCCTGGTCTCTGTCCAAAGTCAGAGCTGCACCTTCCTTAGAGGCCTCCAGTCACTCTAGACAGACCCCTCTGCCTTCCTCTCCTCTTTCTGGCTTTATTTTCTTCACTCTATTGATCCTCACCTGAAACCCTGTTCATATTTTGTTTCTGCTCATTGATGGCATTCTAAGGAAGGCTCTTCTGTGTGTTGCCTTCCCTACTGTGCCCTGAACCCCTTCCACAGTCTAGCACGCAGTAAATACCTGTTAAGTAAATAAACTAATAAAAGAGTAAATCACTTAATGAGCCAAGTAAACTCACGCTGCTGCCACCGCCTTCTCCCTCATCCCCATTCTCCTTGCTTTACTCCTTTGCCCTTCTCCCAGGCATCCACTTCATAGTCCTTGTCTTCCCTGAGGGCCCCGTCTCTGACTGTCTTCATGGAGCCCATCCCCTTCCTACACCTCTAGCCTGTACCTCACTCTTCCTTTTGGCTGCAATGAAGAAAATACCTCTTAACTGACTGCTGATCAGAGCAAAGCAACAACTCCCACTCTTGAAGCACGGAGGCCCAAGCACCACACAGGAGAATTTCCACAGACCACCGTTCTATTCTTTTGATAACCACGAAGGATGGGTTATTTCTTAATGAGGAAGTGCAGGCTTGGTGCTCCAAGTACTCACTGCAAGCCACTCAGCCAAAAAGTGGCAGGCTCAGCTTTGACCCCTCAGGTTTCAACTGCTTCAAGTCCAAGGCCTTTGGAGTCACCCCATCATGTATCATGGGCAGACTACTTTTCTTAAACATAACTTCTTAGTCAAATCCTTGCAGGGTGCTTGCCAAATCACACACACACACACACCTCCTGACGGGTGTTTGAGGTCTTTCATTTGTCTTAATTCCCCCATTCCCTTCCAGGGTCTTTACTCTTTCCACTGGGGAACACAATATCTCCCAACCAGAACACCTGCCTTCAGCCTCCGTGGAGCTTCGGCCGAAGTTGCTCCATCTGTCCAGAGTTCCAGGTTTCTCCATCTAAAGTTGTCAGTCCTCTAAGACCCTTCATCAAAGATTATCAAGCACCAAAAGGGCTTACAAATTCTTTTCCAATCCTTTGTAACTCACTCTCTCCCCAATATTTAGTATTATTTATTCCACAAGTCCTAAAAAAGGTTACAATGGGCCAGGTAGTATGCTCAGCATTAAATATAAATATGTACTTAGTAATATGATTATTATTGGGACACTAGGGTCAGTGAAGAAGTATATTTTGCCAAAATTCTCTTCCAGGATTCCAATTAAAATCTTCCTACTTCTCAACCCCCAATCTGTCCACTTTATCCTAAAACCTCCCTCAGGCTCATGTGTCAAGTCAGTGTTTCCATCCAGCCTGACTGTCCGCTGTTCCTCGCCAAGTGCCTGGTCAGACTGCAGGTGCCGGAGAACAAGTGCTGGCAGGATTGCATCTTGCCTCTTCCTCCCCACTTCCTACCCGGATTTCCCTGCTCTCCCTGTAAACGTCCTTGTCTTCTATCTTCTCAAACAACAGAACTCTTCCTGGCCCAGCAGAACAGGCGAATCCTTTGGAGTAGGCAGCGATGGCGAAGACTCGGGGCATGGCCAAGTGGTCTGTTTGGCTAGTGGATGTCGCCATCTGCTCATAGGACGGAAGTGGGGAACTGACTGGTGGAAATTCGACCAGGCTGGGGGAGGAAGACAGCACATAACATCTTCAGAGACAATCCCAAAGAGATGGATTCATTTTTCCCCCAGTAGTAGATCTGAGCCCAGGGGAAAATGACCTCTGAGCTACACTCCCACAAAGTTGTTCAGGCTAGTTTAGAACTTTTGATCCTTCTGCCTCAGCTTCTGGAATAGCTGGGATTATAACTGTGCATGGGCATGTGCAACCCCAAGAAGATTAATTCTGCTTGGGAAAAAATAGAGGGCTATCCTCGGGTGGCAGAGATGTCACCCACGGATCCTCTTTCCCCATAGCCGCTGGCCTGGGAATGCCAACCCCCACGAGAGGAATGGTGGGCTTTACAGTTAGCTGGCAGTGTGCAACCCTGTGCGGGCAACTGTAACAGCAGTAATGATGATGATTCTCATTTAGATCACACAACTGGTGAGTGGCAGAACTGAGATTTAAATCCAGATCTCCAAGTTTACTCCCTAATTCACAAAGTAACTTTTTTCTATTTGTTTATAAATATTTGGAGTTATGTTAATGGCACTATAGAACAATGGTAAATAAGGCTGACACAGTTCTTGTCCTCAGCAACCTACAGTTTAGGGAGAGTGGAGCTAAGGACTGTCAGGGGCAGCTGAGCTGGAGGGGAGGAGCCATTCAGTAGGTGATGAGGATGTCCTGAGGGCAGATAACAGGCACACTCATCTGAGCTAAGCAGAGCTGAGTGACCCAGAGACAGGAACACATCAGGTATGCTGTGTCTGGCCTGTGCAGTGGCTAGGGAGATGAGGGAGGGTCATGGCCAAGCCCACAAACAGGAGGTAGACAGGGCACGTGAGGCTGGGAAGCTGAGAGCTGGGCAAGGTACCAAGTGAGCTAAGAAGCTGGGCTTTGTGCCGGGAGTGCTGGCTCCACACGACCGCACACACAGCCAACAGGAGATGGGCGTAGACAGTGAGCCTGAATCTTTTGGAGTGTTCAGTGATATGAACAGCTCACAGAGGCATGCATGTTGTATGTTCACTGCCAGTGGCATAGGGACTTCTTAGGAAGCTCCTAAAAGAGTCATGACCAAAAAAGAGAGGTCATTGGCATGAGGGTTGGGGAGGGAATGGGTGGACGGAAGTTACTAAGGAATGATCCACAGAATGCCATGTGGTTGAGAGTGTGGGCTCAGACAGATCTGGTTTTAAATCCTGATCCTGACACTTAACAATGCTGTGATTTTGGTTGAGTCCCTTAGTGTTTTTGAGCCTTAGTTTCTTGACCTAGAAAATGGGTGTGATAAACACACGTCCTATATAGAGAAAGACTAAAATGGGAATAGTGAGTCCTCAGAGCAGTGCTTGGCACACTTCCTGGCATGCTCCAGTGTGTGTGAGATGTGACTGCCTCAGGTTATTGTAACTGCCTCAGGAATGGTAGAGACTGACCATTCCTTCCGAGGCTCCCCCTTCACCCCACACCCTTCTGTCAGATTTACTGAGAATGTTTCCTTGTGCTTCTTTGCTGATATTTTGCCTCCTACTGAACTGTAGGGTCCTTAAGACCTCACAAGATGCCTTGTTCAGTGGACATTTATCTAATCAGTGAAGTAAATTAGATAGTTGTCCACTCAAAACTATTTCTGAAAAAATTACCCACAATTCTTTAAAGTATTTTTTAAACCCCATAATTTTGAATACTACCCTCATTAAAATATTCATGAAATGGGAGTTATAAAAATAAAAATAGCTGTATCTGTGTTATAACTCAAATTTCTGCCTGAATATAGGCAAACACTAAATGAAAGAGAGAAAAAGGATGAAGTTGCTTTTAACGTAAAGAGTTTTTTAGAGACAGGTAGTTCAGGCTGGCCTTAAACTCCACGTAGCCTTGGCTGGCCTCAAACTTGAAGCAACCCTCCCGCCTCAGCCTCCCCGGTGGTGGGATTATAGGTGTGCACCACCACACTCAGCCCATATGGTAGTGGAGTTTTTGAGGTGGGTTTTTCAGCGGTTGTGTGGGGCTTTTGAAGAAGGCCACTTGTGTGCAGTGAGAGCAGGGGCACAGGCCCAGTGGCCTTTACCTCTCTGACTCCTGGATGACGTCCAGGCTCTTGGAGCCACTCGTGGGCTCCTTGACCATTATGTTGGTCTCCCAGCGTTGATCTCCAGATTCAAAGAGAAAGAGCTTGCCCGTGTCTGTGCCAACGATAATCTTGTCTTCAGACAGCCAGGCGTGGGCTAGGTAGTTTTGGGGTTCTCCTCTCTGAAAATTGCTTTGCTTTAGGGTGCCCTCAGCAAAGCGGAGAAGCTTAAACATCCCGTTTCCAGTGACACAGACCTGAGTGTTATCCTGGGGATTGATGCTCACCTGTAATAAGTGAGAGAACAAAATACAAAGATTTACAAAAAGAATCTTGATGGAATGATTTCTAATTGTACTAATTAACACTCATTTCATTAATAGTCATTCTTCCTTTATGTATCATTAAATCATAGAATTTTATACCCCATTTGATAGGGCACACATCTATATCCACTATATGTGCAGGGCTTATATGAGTCTAACTAGGAAATCTACAAGGTAAAAAGGCAGAAGGAGCAGGTTTTCCCAGTAGGTGAACTCTGTGCTAACAGAAAAGAATGGAGCTCAGAGGAAACAGAAACAAAGTTTGGGCAGATGTCTATAGCCCTGTCCAGGGAGAAGAAACTAAAGGGAAGGGGATGCTAGCTAGTTCCCACCAGCTCCTACTCAATGGGGGCAACTTTGGGGTATGGCTTCGTTATCTCTGTCCCCTGCATGGTGGCTTCATAGTGGGCATCCAATGCATGTTCACTGAATCTACTCAGGGGGAGTGCTCCCTCTCTGTTCTAATTCAGAGTTTATCAGGACGCATTATGGCTAGTGTGAAATAACCCTCCAGGGTCTACCTGCCTTTGATCTGTGATCATCAAACAACCTCCTGATTACAGATTGCACCTCTCAAGTCTCTATCAGGAACAGAATACCCCGGACAAATGATATGAGCGTTCTAGTTACAATGTAACATCAAGCTCAATAATACATCAACCTTGTATGAGATAAATAATTTAGTCTATGACTGAGGCACTGATTAGCTAGTATCTTTGAATATGAAAAGTGATTTTTTTTTTTTTAAGAGACAGGGTCTTACTGTGTAGCTTAGGCTGGTCTTGAACTCATTACGTAGCCCAGGCTGGCCTTGAACATGCAGGCTGCTTCAGCCTTCCTGGTCCTAGGATTATAGGGGTGATGCGACACTGGGAAAACTAAATTCTTATACTTGTAAAAATGACTGTATGACACCAGACTGGGGTAACTGTGCCAAGACAAAGCCTTGGGATTTCCTGCATACATAGTGAACAAGCTATGTAATGGGGTCTTCCTTATTTTGCCCTCAAACCACCATAGAAAGTGCTGATTCCTACCCAGCTGCAACTCCATCAACAGCTTCCTAAGGATCTACTGTTGTACATCACACTCCTCATATCTTCCTACTGCCCAGGAATATTAATGGGAGGAAGCCAGAACTAAGAAGAGAGGGAGAGCACAGTTTTGCCAATCTAGCTCCTGGCCTAATCTACAACCAGAGAGCAGTTCTGAGCCGAAGAAGAGCTGGAATCTGAGAACTTGGGGCTCTGTCACACCCATCTTTGTGATCTTGGAGATGAGTGACTTAATCTCATCTTGGCATCTCAGTTTCCTTATTTGTAAAATGGGGATAATAATGGTGTCTTCCTTACAGGCTGTTGTGAGACTCAATTTTTTAAATGTATGTAAGAAATGAGCACTGTGGTACCAAGGAAACCTTTAGTAAGAGACAGCTCTTAATATTTTATAACTGGCACAGTATTATTCTGAGTTACCTGGTAGATAGGATTGTTCTGAGTATCAGCTCTAACAATGGCCATTACTTTCTGCTTTTCCCAGAGCCAATAGACGAGATTTGACTCTGGAGGTGATGTCTGAGTCAACAGGTATTTGGAGTCTGGAGAAAAAGCCATGCTGGTAAATCTCTGCACCGAGAAGTCAAAATTACTAAGAACTTTGCGTTTCCGGCAAGGGATACATGACAATTCATAAATGGTGATGGTGGGTTTCTCCTGTACGACCTCAGAGATAGCGAGATATCGCCGATTGGGACTGATGGACAAGGTCAGCATGCCCTGACTCTTGTCTGAACCTGAAAACAGGAAAAAGGGACAATGTGGGAAGACCACGCTTTCACCAAGACTCAACCACACATAGCAGTGGCACTGCTGACATCAAGGAGAAGGATCTGTGAAAAGGTAGCTACCAGTCCCTGGTCATCATTGCTGCAGCTATGTGTGGGGTATTATGATGAGAATGTACACCTCACTGGGGGAGAGCTGGGGAAAGACAAAGAACCTCTTTTGGAGGAGGCGGCAGATGGAGGATGGGGGAACATGGCAGGAAAAGCTTGAGCAAAGCTGTGGATCTGATTAAGGTACAGCACAGAGAGAGAGAGAGAATCCCAAGCAGTGGGTTATTCCTGGGCACTGTGTGTGGATCTGAGGTGATCAAAGATCCATCTAGACAGGCAGAATAGTGTCTTAGCAAAGAAGCCGTCATGCCCTGCGTAGCACTCGACACTCCCTCTACTCTAGAGACCAGGAAGCTCATGAATGGGTCTGTCAGCATCTCTTGCAGCTAGGTGATGACATTCTGGCTGTCAGATTGATGCAGAAGTCTAACAGAGTGGTTCATGATAAAGCTTTGTGCTCCCCTGAAAACTAGGGACAGGACTGGCATGATGCCACATGACTGTAAACCCAGAAATTGAGAGGCTGAGGCAGAAGGATCACTGTGAGTTCAAAGCCAGCCTGGACTACACAGAGAGCACAAGATCAGCCTGAATTACAGTGAGATCCTGTTATAAAACAAAACAAAGCAAAACAAAAAAACAACCGGGGACACATGCATTCTTGGAATACAGATATGATTCTGGTTATTCAGCAGTCATCTTGCAACAATAAAATGCTATTCATAAGAATGAAAGCTGTGGTCTTCCAGAAAGCAGAGCCCTAGGCAAAGATTAGAGTATAAATATTTTATCGAAGAAATGCAGTAAGGCCACATTATAACCTTTGTGGGCCCTAGGCACTTTTACTTTCATGAATCCCTTCTTCCACTAAAAAATGGTAAAAATGTATTTATTTTTTTATACTACTTAAAATTATAGCCACATATTTGATGACTGGATTGATACAAAAAAGAATGTAATCCAGGCTAGATTCACTATTATATATTTATTACTATCATATATTTTTTCCAGTTTTAAAATAAAAAATATTTTCATGGGTTCTGAAAGTATTGTGGGCCTGAGGTACTGTGCACAGTGAATAAGTCACCTGTGGATGCAGGTCAGTCAGGCAGAGATCGGGTGGGCAGGGGAAGATGTGCTGGAAAGGATCTGCAGGGTTCCCGTGTGATGGGTCCCCTGCCACTGCTTCACATCAAGGAAAGGAAAAGTAACAACTTGCTCGGCAGCATCTTGCCTACCAAGGTCTTCTCTGGAAGGGCCAACAGGCAGCAAATGCATCTCAGGGAAAAATCAGGTTGTAGGTCACTGAGAACCTTGCACAAGAATTTGGGGATCACCTGGGTGGCAAGGAAAGTCACTGAACATTTTTCTTCCCTCCTTTTCTCCTCTCCGTTTTCCCTTCCCTTCCCCTGTTTTTCTTCCCTCTTTCCCTCCCCACCAAAGTGTCTCGTAGGAAAAGCCCTCTGGGAGCTGTAGGGAAGACAGTCCTGAGGGAAGGGAACCAGTCAGCAGACTGTTTGAAGAAATGAGAGATGATGGCAACAACAGGCACCACGAAGGTGGAAGGAGTGACAGGATGCAGGGCTTACGTTGTGGGACAAATGTGGAGGTCCAATCAGTAGCACTTTGTGATCTCCTGGGTTAGGTGTGAGAGAGAGAAGTGTGAATGACATTTAGGTTTCTGATTTAGGTGTGTGGGAGGTGTGGTACCCCTCAGAAAGAATGTAGGCTGAGGATGTTGGGGACTGCTTCAATCACTTTCTTGTTGCTGGACAAAATACTCAATAGCCACAAGTTAAAGGAGGCTTATTTCGCCTCATAGTTTGGAGAGGTTTCATTCCACAGTCAGCTGGCTGGCTGGCAGAGCAGGCAGGAAGCAGGGAGAAATCAACAAAGGAGGAGGGACTGCACCCTTCCAGGCCACGCCCATAGCGACCACCTCTTTCCACCAGGCTTCACCTCCCAACATTGCATCTAGCCTGTCAACGGACTAACCCAGTATCACACCCACGAGCCAGTCAACTCCTAACAGCCCCATCTATGAGTGCATGAAGCTTTGGGGGGACATCTAGATATAAATCATAACAGGAGCGATGGGAAAGAGTGCATCTACTGACTTTTGTTTAAAACAGCACACTTGAATATTTGATATTTTTAGGTGTATTTGTGTCTAGCTTTTTAAGGTTTGAGGCTTTTTTTCTTTTTTACACTTCAATCATTTTGTTTTCTTTTGAGACATGGTCTCACTCTGCAGTGCAGGCCGGCCTTGTGCTCACTTTTGTAGCCCCAGGCTGGCCTTAAACTTGCAGTGACTTTCTGGTCTCAACCTCCAAGGTGCTTAAGCTTCTCAGCTATCTTCCCAGCCTCTACGCTTAAATCTTTAAACCATCTTGGATCCATGAGGATAAAAGATAGGAAATGAAGGCCCAAATTTGTTTCTATTTGTCAAATTTCTGACTAGTCCCAGCAGTAACTACTCAGACCATTGTCGGAGACCAGGTTACATGATATTACATGATAGATTATGCCCTCCCCCCAATATATGACTTCAGCCTCTTCAGTCCCAAGGTCTGTATAACCTTGCTTCAGGAACAGCGCTGCAGTATGTAGAAGGTCTTGTGCCTCCTGGCTATGGGCGAAATGCTAATAACCCAGCACTCTTGAGGCAAGCTAGCATCTGCTGAGCACAGCTATCAGAATACAGGCATTTGGGTTTACAGAAAATCTGGTTCCTCTTTAATTAATCCTTATCTACCCATTTTCTCTTGCTACTGTTCCATGAAACATGTGCTAGCCCTCTCCCTGATCTTGTTTTGGGGGTACGGGAAATGGAATGCAGGACCTTGAGTTTTTCCAGGAAGCTGTGCCACTGAGCTATAGCCCCCTCCCCTTCTTGGAAGCCAATGAAAGTGAGCTAACCCAAGAGATTTATTTTTTGGCCGGCTCAGTTTGGCATGTGGTGCTGGGGATCGAATCTCCTGTGCCTGCCTAAGCTTGCCTAAGCAGACACTTTAAACTGCTAACTATCTTGCCAGCCCCCCAAGAGATTCTTGAGCCAGTCCACTACAGGGCAGCTCTTCCTGATCCCCCTTCTGCCCTGAAGTTTGTCTTTTGGTCTTTCTTTATTCTCTGTCATCCCCGCTACACATATCTGAGGGTCTGATCAGACCTCAGCATACCACCTTTATAATATATTAAAACTATATATTTTTACATGTTTTTGGATTTTTTGGATATTTATGCTAGGGCCACATTGCTTTTGCAACCGCATATCATGTGCTTGAGTAGGTAGGGTCTGAAAGAAAGTGCATGAGAAGTAAGGAAATGATAAACTGGGTTTTGGCTGTGCCTGAGGTCCACACTGTGGAATGTTTGGGTAAAAAGGTCTAGCGGTTGGATATGATTCTAAAGCTAGGAGAGGCAGGAGCAGGCAGAGCCGGAGGGGCAGGCATGGCTGGGCCTGATGGCCTGCAGTGGAGTCTACTCTGACCTGCTCTCGGCAAAAATGTCTAGTCCTACAGAGACTGAGCAGTGCATTGAGACACTGATTGCTGGTTTCCAGAAGCATGCTGGAAAGGATGGGGACAGCACCACATTTTTCAAGATAAGAGTTCCTACCATTCATGAATAAAGAACTGGGTACTTTTACAAAAATCCAGAAGGACCCAGTGTCCTTGACCACATGATGAGGCTGCATGTCTACAGTGCTGGGCAGCTAGATTTCCAAGACTTTCTTAACCTTATTGGCAGTTTGGCCACAGCTTGTCATACCCCCTTTATGTTGGCCCGGAAGTGTGCCTGAAGCCCCCTGGGTCCGGCCTCACACCTTCCCACTTAGATATCACTTCCTTTGGTATACACACACCTGTGCCCAGCCCACCCTATGGAGCCACTTCTGCTGGTACTAATAAAACTAGATTTAAAAAAGAAATAAACATAAAAAATATATAAAGTTAGGGGTAGAGGTTGGGAACTTAATAAAATGGATTTGGGGTAGAAAGCAAAACAAAAGAAATTCCCCAAAGCAAACAACAACAACAAAATGAAATAAGGGACGGCGAGATAGCACAGTGGACTAAGCACTTACTTAGGCAAACACAGGGACCAGGGTTTGATTCCCTGGTATCATATGCCCTGCTGGCCCCACCCCTAGATGCACTGAGCTGGCCACTGAGACCTGGCATGGTGGCGCATGCCTGTAATCCCAGAACCAGGGAGACTGAAAACAGGAGGATCACTACAAGTCAGAGCTCATGGTGAGACCCTGTATCAAACATATTACAAAGAAAGAAAGAAAGAAAGAAAGAAAGAAAGAAAGAAAGAAAGAAAGAAGATGAGTAATATGATTTCAAAAATATATATCTGGTCAATTATCTTTCAAAAATAGGATGAAATAAATGAATTTTCAGACAAACAAAAACTGGGACAGTTTAGCACTAACACATTATCACTCAATGCAGAAAAATTATTCTAGCTGAAGTATCTGATTTGTAGAGTTTCATGGCAGAATTCAGTAAACATGAGAACAAATGTAGATAAATATTGCCTGTATAAAATGATGACTGATTTAAAGTTAGAAAATCATGATTTTATATAAAATACAGAAAATGTATACAATAAAATTCAGTACACACTCACTAGGATCTTAAAAAAAACATAGCAAATTAGAAAAGAAAGAAATTTCCCTAACTTGATAAAGGAAACTGATAAATGCCTACAGTAAACATTCTTTATAACAAAATGTTCAAAAAATTCTCTCTTACAGCAGAAACATGACAACAATGTCATTTTCATTGGCCCACTTGAGGCTGTCTAGAGATGCTTGTCACTACTGTATCACAAGAAAAAGAAATGAAATGATCATTAGTTGTAGACAATATGTAGAAACTCCAAAGAATCTACAGATAAATTATTATATTTAATAGGCTAGGAAATATGCTTGATATAGAAATTAATAAGTAAAAGTCAACTATATCTAAAACAGTTTGTTCCAATAGATATTACATGGTGTTTGATAAATTTGACTTCATTAAAACTAAGAATTTCTGTCCATCAAAATGTACCATCGACAGGGAAATTAAAATTTTACATAAAAGCCTACCAAAAACAGACAGACATGGCTGGACAAATCTGACATGGGGACTTTTCTTCCTTTGCACAATCCATGAATGTTTAACTGATGGCCTTGCAATGTAACTTGAGATGTTTAAACTCTCTCAGCAATACGTGATATCACCCAGTCCTTCAATCATATGCACCAAATTTGCCTTTGTACATGTGCCCCCCTCTTCCCATAAAAGCCCCAAAACCCCACCTGGCAGGCCTATGACTCTTTGGGAGAGATCTCAGTCAAACCTATTGGTGTAGTAAATTGCCTCCTAAACCTTCTCAGTGCCATCCATCTCTTCCAGTGTTTGATCTGTTTTCTGTAACACCGTAAGGAGAAAGGAAATATAGGCCTCAGACTTGAATTATTTGTAACACTTATATCTGGGAAACAATCCGTAGACAGACTATAAAGTATGCCCATAAATCACGGAGAAAGTTACTCCAAAAATCTTTACCTCCACCTAACAGATAGAGAATGGGTAAAAGGCTTGAAAAAAGTATTTATCATAAGGCTAAACAGGAATAAACAGGTAAAAATATACTCATCCTCGTTAAAAACAGAGAAATGCAAATTAAAATCACAGTAAGATATTTTTTGTCAACCACTAATTTAGGAAAAACATTATGAATTCCCACAATATCCAAGGTGAAGGTAAAGTTCTAGAAGAATGAGAGCCCTTTATGCATTGCCAATGGGAATGTAAATCGGTATTATCATATTTCTTGGCAGTTTTAATCGTGATGGGTGCCCTGGAGTATCTTTGTACAACCAAACATGATGCATGAATGCAAGCGTGTCTAAAGTGGTAGGTTTCTAATAGGAAGCAACAGTTACTTCCTTAGTCTCTTACCCTACAATGGATCTCTCTGATCTCTCTCTCTCTCTCTCTCTCTCTCTCTCTCTCTCTCTCTCTCT
>NW_004524891.1:292600-298568 GCF_000260255.1 Octodon degus | reverse complement strand
GCTAAAACTCTACTGGAAATAGTCACAAAATCCAAGATGAGTCATGTGTTGAGTGTGGGAGAATGACAGTGGGCAACAGCTCTAGAACTGGTAACTTCTGTTTCCTATCCTGGGTGGCTGGGTTCAAAGACCTTCATTTTATAGTAATTCTTAACTATTACATATATGTAATACACACTCTTATGTGCATGTTGCAATAAAATGTGTTCAATGCAAGAGGGTGGGGAAAAGTGAAGGGACTGAAGTGTCATGAATATGATCTATAAGACCAATATTGATAAAAACAACTATAACATCACACATATAGTTATTTGTGATGTAGATAAGTTTTCTAGAATCCTCATGACACAAAGATTCAAAGGTGTAATGAAGGTGGTGTGCTTTTTAAAACTCTTAGGCTGGGCATGGTGATGCATGCCTGTTATCCCAACACTTGGGAGGCTGAGGCAGGAGGAGTGCTGGGAGGTCAAGGCCATCCTGATCTACACAGAGAGACCTTATCTCAAAACAAACAAACAACCTCCCCCAAACTGTTAGTCAACTCCAAAAGACCCTCTGGTGATGACAAAGCCAAGATACTGAAGGTGCATGAAAGGAGATTCATCAAGCTATTTTTTCATGAGATTACAGTGAAAAATACTTCAAACACTTTACATCTGGTTTTATGTATCTTTGATTAATCTGTAATTATATAATACACACTTAATATTTATACCCTCAGGGCCGAGCAGATAGCTTAGTGGACTAAAACTCCTGCTTACACAGAGTGAAATGACTGGGTTTGATCCCAGGCGTGCCATGCCCCCGGACCCCCTGAGATGGTGACTGAGATTGGATGTGGTGGCACACGCCTATAATCCCAGCACTTGGGAGGCTGAAACAGGAGAATCATTACAGCTCTGATCTAGGTAGTGAGGCCCTGCAGACCCTGTCCTAAATACATAAAACAAAAACATTTATATCCCCTACATTTATAAAATTGTATGTATATTACACTTGCCATTTTCCTTTCCAATCACGGGGTTGAGATTATGCTGTTCTATATGCACATGCCATTACTGCCATCCTGACATTACATATTGTAATGACTTAAATGTGTGTAAGGTCATTACATGTACCTGGAATGAATTTTTGCCATTTTTGGTCCACATTGTACTTCACACAGTGATTTCCCGCAGGAAATATAACGATCTGTTCGTCAAAGAAGAAGATGTTGTTGGCTACGTGAGATCGAAGACCAAAAACATGCAGCGACTGAGCTACGACGGTCGACATCGTACTTTTCCAGAGGTCTGGTAAAGACAGAGCGCAGTCAGTGAGAGCAAGCGCGCCGCGCCGCGCCCCGCCCCGCCCCGCCCCGCCCCAGCCTCCGGACTCCCTTCCCCCGCTCCGTCCTCCCTTTTCCGCTCCCAGCTCGTTCTGATGAGTTCCAGGGATCCATTCCCACCTTTTGCTTTTTTCCTCTGGGTCACACACGCACAAATCCAAAGGCGCTAGTTTTAGAGATCCCAAGCAATCAGTGCGCTGCTTAACGCGGGAGCCGTTTCTATAGCAACCACAAACCGGAAGTGTGGTTCGGACGCCGGAAGCGGAAGTCCCGTTGGAAAAGCTGAGCCCCGCCGCGGAGTTGTGGCAGCTCCGGTACGAGCGCACGTGGAGCCGCTCTGTGTGAGTCCTGAGGGCAGCGTCCCGGGTGAGAACCGGTCTGGGCCGGTCGCGCGGGTCGCGGACTGACCCGCTTCTTCCGGTAGGCGTGAGACTGGTGGCTGCGAGATGGACACTCCCCCGCTGTCAGACTCGGACTCGGATTCCGAGGCTTCTCTGGTCACGGATCGAGAGGTAGGTGACGGCGGAGCTCGCGGGACTGGGCGCGGGAGAAGGGACCTTTTTCCTCTGGTTGTGACCCCGACTGTGCCCTGCAGTTGCAAGATGCGTTTTCTCGCGGACTCCTGAAGCCAGGCCTCAATGTCGTGCTCGAGGGGCCGAAGAAGGCCGTGAACAACGTGGTGAGCGAGCGCGGGTGCCGGTTCAGACGGGGTGCTGGGAGGCGGGGTGCGCTTTCGGAGGAGTAGTGCTTGAGAGGCTGCTGCGTGACACAGGAAGCGCGAATTTGCCAGGAGTGTTATCTGTCAAGGTAGTTGGTTAGCGTTTTGTCTAGTTGGTTTAGCACCTGGGCTTGGGAGAGAAAAACTCAGGGCCCTAAACTCAGTGTCTGGATTATTTAGAATGGCCTGAAGCAATGTTTGGCGGAATTCGAGCGGGATCTAGACTGGGTTGAAAGACTCGATGTGACCCTGGGTCCCGTACCGGATGTCAATGGACCAGAGCCAGCAGCGCCTCAGAACGAGGACCAGAAAGCTGTTAATCCAGAGAACGACTTCCAGCGAGAAATGAGTTTGTATGTTTGCTTGCCGCTGTGGGGGAAGTTGGGGGCATTCCTGTACTAGAGGGCGGCGAGTGGACAGCGGCGAGCCGTCGCCCTCAGAAACCCCAGGGAATTAGCCTAAATCTGGGAATAGAGAGGACATTGGGAGATTCTTTGCTTAGGAAAAGAGCCCATGTTTTTGTGTGTGCGTTTGGTCTCTAGAACAAA
Organism: Octodon degus; assembly: GCF_000260255.1. Lineage (NCBI taxonomy): Eukaryota > Metazoa > Chordata > Mammalia > Rodentia > Octodontidae > Octodon > Octodon degus. The sequence continues at coordinate 295,975 of NW_004524891.1, read as the reverse complement.
TTTTTGTTTATGAAAGGCTGTTTTGAGGACTTTTCTGTAGTGATGACAAAAGAATTAATAATTGACATTTGCTTATATGTTAATGGGTACCATTAGAATGGTCATTCTTTTATACTACTAATTTATTTTAGTAGCACTTTCCTTTTGAAACATGGTATACAGTGAAACTTCTCTAGGATGTCAATTAGTGAGGTTTTGTCACAGTTTTTGTTTGTTTATTCCTTTGTTTTTACTAGTGGAGGTCAGGTGTTGATAGTCCTTCTGATCTTGGATAACTGAGAGGCAGTAAGATGGTGTGGAGGCCTTTCTCCCTCCTCTCATTCCACTTTGTCTGCAATCTCAGCTACCGCCAGGCTCAGGCAGCAGTGCTCGCAGCGCTACCTCGCCTCCACCAGCTCAAAGTCCCTACCAAGCGGCCCACTGATTATTTTGCAGAAATGGCCAAGTCTGATCAGCAGATGCAAAAGGTAAGAAATGAAGTTTTTCTCTGGAAAGCCAAAGCTTTGTACTGAAGTATGTTTAGTAGATTTATCTCCTACAGTGTTTTTGAAAAAACAGGTATAAGTCCAATACTGGGGAGCTGGTTGCTAGACAATTATTATCTCTTGGGGAAATTCATGGCAGATACCACCCATTAAATAAATGTGAGATTACATTTTCCAATTTTAAATGGTAAGAGAAGTACTATGAGAGGTATGGTCTCTGAAGTAAAAATGGATTTCCTGTTTTCCTCCTGTGATGGTAATGGTATAATTTGTTCTGATCCTGCTGTTACCACTGAGAGTGCTGTCACTGTATACTGTATTCTCTGAGCTTCAGTTTTCTAGGAAATGAGGGATTAATATAGGGCTTAATCATAGTATAATGTGGAGTTAGGTATAATGTGTTCTGCATTTAATTTTGGGAGGAGTAGGATTTCTAATATATATATCCAGGCTATGTTTAAGTGTTTCCTTTGGGTATCAGGAAAGATTTTATGAACTTCTTACCTTGCTGGTACTGAAAGAACTTCATCTGGAGACTAGCTCAGAGGCATCTCTGTACAATTGCACTTACAACTTCCTATTTTTATTTTTATTTTTTTAAATTTTTTTTTAAAGTTCTTTTTTTTTTTTTTTTTTAAATTTATTTTATTTATTTATTTTGTGTGTGGCCAGCTCAGCCCACCAGGGGGCGGGGCTGGCTGGCATGTGGTGCTGGGGGGATTGAAACGGGTCCCTGTGCTTTGCTACATTTGTTCTAAGTAGGTACTTTAGACCACTGAGCCATCTCACCAGCCCCATAACGTCCTATTTTTAGATGAAATGTGTATGCTTGATGAAAGGGCCTAGGTGTTGGATATCTGTTGGAGTTTTTTTTGTTTATGTGGCTCATGAGAGAAGGGCACTGAAGCCTCATGTTAGTTTATAGAGATGAGTAAATTTTATAAGGAGGAAGAGTAATTGATTGTTCTTGGACTACAAGCATACAGTTTTGTATAATGGGACGAATGTCACACTGGGAATGGGAAGGTTATTTCTAATATCTGTCTCCTCCAGTGATGCTGGTATATTAGGCAAAGGGCTGAGCCTTTGGGCCTCTTTGTTCTCATGGATTAGAGTACAGTAGATGACACCATATTTTGCAGAACTGAGAATATTTGTTCCTTGTTTTGGTGCACTCTAAGATTGATGACATTTTGTTTGCATTTTAGATTCGACAGAAGCTTCAGACAAAACAAGCTGCCATGGAGAAGTCTGAAAAGGCTAAGCAACTGCGAGCTCTTAGGAAATACGGAAAGAAGGTGAGAAAGTGAGCAGGAACAGGATGAGACCAATTATTTCTGTCCAATGACATGGCTGTGGTCTAATTTGGTTCCATACCTTACATGTATTTGATCATGTGCTCCTGTCTCATAGTAGAATGTGTGTTGGGATTCAAGAGCACAATTTCCCAAGTGCCTACGTAGCACCAGTAGTACTGTGGTGACAGCAGGCAAGCTGGCCATCTCTGGAGTATAGGCTCCTCATCCAGATGGGGAAGAGCTGAATTCAGATCACTGGTTTCCAAACATTATGTCTCAGCAAAATCTGGGAAAATTTTGAAACATTTCTAGGCTCCAGAATTTCTGAGTTTTTTCTGACTTTTCTAAAAGGCCTCTCAGGTACTTTTTATTTGTGTCCTAGATGTGACATTCTGGCCTCCATGATTGTCAGGTCACTGGAGGAATTATTCTATTGATTATCATCTAGTCTGAATGGTAGAGGGTCACCTGATGTTTGACTATTATTGTCAGGGTGCTAATTAGAACTAGAGAACTAGATTAGGCATTCCACTAAAGCTTTTTGGTTTTTCTTTTTATTGTATAAGTCACCTAAGAAAGAAGATGACTGGAATTAGGGTTTTGGAGAGAATGAATGTGAGGAGGATCTGCATGGATGTTAAGCATCTTTCAGCATTTTGGATGTGATCTAGGGCCTGCAGTTGTCTGTATTCAGGTCACTGCACTGTTGAATCCTCAACAGAGAACAAGTAGATGGGCATTCTCTGCTTTGCAGAAGGTCTGCTGTGGGTTTTGTGTTCTATGGTTTGGAAGTGGGTTGCTGAGATAGCAAAGACACTGGCAGTTAGTTGAATCTAACCTAATGTATTGAGAGCAAAGCAAAACTCTGCTGGGCCTGTTGGCTTACTGTTCTTATTTGAGGAAACCTTTGGCAGTACTTCTCAATTTGAGGTAATTTTGCCTCCCTTGTACCCCACCGTAGAGACATTTTTCAGTTGTCACATCTTAGGTGAGTGTGCTGCTAGTCTGTAGTGGACAGAAGGCAAGGATGTTGCAAAATATCCTAAAATGCACAGGAAGGGCCTTACCCACCTACAAAGGATTACTCTTAGGCTGTTAGTAGTGCTAAGACAGAAACCCTGCCTTTTAAAAATTTAAATCCAGTTGAGAAAAAAAAAAATTAAATCCTTTTATTAGTACGTAGTGTTTACATTCCTTGTGGGGAGTTGGTATGTGTGTATAGTACATCTTAGTTTCTGTTTTTCATCCCCTTTTCTTTCCCTCCTTACCCTCTCCATCCAGCTCTGATTCCCTTCTTTATTTTGGTATATGTCTGCAGTTTTTTTTTTTTTTTATAGGTACAAACCTCTTTTTTTTTTAAAGTCAACAGAAAATGGAAATATACTTTTTAAAGTTTGTAATACTAGAAGATATCATACAGTGTCTTTTAAATAAATTGTAAGTCAAAGATACAGTATAAATCTTAGAACAAAAATTAAAATTAAGCAATATTCAGAAAATTAAATGTTTCAAAACAATTGAACTAAGAAAAAGTTTTCATGATAGCAAAGAAGTACTAAGAGTAAAACATAAGATAAATACTGGAATGGCAA
>NW_004524891.1:283434-291155 GCF_000260255.1 Octodon degus | reverse complement strand
TGTTCTGCTCCTGAATCAGCTGGGTGGGTCTTGCCTCTAGCCTCTTTGCAGGGAGTTCTGCTGACGGGTTCCGTGCTGGGCCTGCACTCTGGGTCCAGTGAGGATCCTGCAGCCCCGGGTCGTCTCACTCGCAGGACCTGGGCTCTGGGTCTGTTCAGGATCCCGCGGCCCCTGTTGTCTCACTCACTCGCCGGCCTGCGCTGTGGGTCTGTTCAGGATCTTGCGGCCCCAGTCGTCTCACTCATTCCCCCGGCCTGCCAGCGCTCTGAGTCTATTCAGGATCCTGCGGCCCCGGTTGTCTCACTCACTCACTGGGCCTGTGCTCTGGGTCTATTCAGGATCCCGCCAGGCCCCGGTCATCTCACTCACTCGCAGGGCCTGCGCTCTGGGTCTGTTCAGGATCCCGTGGCCCTCGGTGGTCTCACTCGCGGGCATGACTGCAGTGTTTATATTCTCATGTGGAGTAGGTACATGTACATAACATGTCCTAATTCCTTTATTTGTCCTCTTCCTCACCGTCCCTCCAACCTCCCTCTACTTTTGATCCCCTTTGAGAAAGATCTGCCTTCATCCGTCCTGTCATCTTTTATTTTACTCTTTTTGTACTTTGGGTTTCTCTTAAAAGAGAAATCCTACAATATTTAAGCCTGTATGTCCAATATATTTCACTTAACATTGTGGTCACAAGGAGTATCCATCTTCCTACAAAAAACTCATTTTTTGGGGGGCTGGGGAGATGGCTCAGTGGAATAAGTACTTCTCTGGCAAGTGCAAGGGTCTGAGTTCAATCTCTGGTTCTGCTGAAAAAAAAAAAGACTCATTTTCTTTATGTAGTACTCTATTGTATTTATTTATTTTTTTATTTTATTTTATTTTTTTTAAATATTTATTTATTATTTTTACTTATTACATTTATTGTGTGTGTGTGTGTGTGTGTGTGTGGCCAGCTCAGCCCACCAGGGGGCGGGGCTGGCTGGCATGTGGTGCTGGAGGATCGAACCGAGGTCCCTGTGCTTTGGCAAGCTTGTTTCAAGTAGGTGCTTTAGACCACTGAGCCATCTCTCCAGCCCTCTATTGTATTTAAAAGCCACGTATTCTGTATCCATTCATCTGGTGATTGACATACTGTATGTGCATTTCCAAGATTTAGTTATTTTTAATTGTGCTGCTATAAACATGAGTGTGCACGTATCACTGTGATGTTTTGTCTTCAGCTCTTTCAGCAAGGTGGCTAGAGGTGAGTAGCTGGGTCTAATGGAATTTCTAATTTCAGTTTTTGGAGGAATCTCCGTACTGATTTTGAAAGTAATTGGGCTAGTTTACATTCCTATCAGTAGTGTAGAAGGGTTCCTTTCACCCCCACAGACTCTCCAGCCTTTGACTTCTTGATAATGGTCTTTCTGGGGTGAGATGAAATCTCTGTGTTGTTTTAATTTGCAGCTCTCTAATGGTCATTGATGTTGAACATTTCTCCATATACTTACTGGCTACTTATACTTCTATGAAGTGTCTATTGATTTTGTTTGCCCATCTTTCCCCCCCATAATTTTATTGAGAAACAAATAGTAATGAGACAGTTTCAAACCAAATTGATAGGGCAGTTTCAATAATTAACACAAGTTTGCTCATTTTTTGATGGTGTCTTTTTTTACTTTGGGTAGCCATATATATATATATGTATATATGTATATAAAATACTAGATTCCCTTTTTTAAAGCTTTTAAAAAGTTTTCTGGGGTAATTTAGTACTTTCATCCCTTGTAACAATGGGTTGGGTATTTAATCTGGCCAGTTATAATTAATGGGCAACACTGAGTGTAGATCTAAACATGATTTTCTAGTTTTGTGGGCAAGATTGTCTGCAGGGATAAAAATACAAGTTTTGGAGTAGGGCTGCTTAGATGTGATCTCAGTTGTGCAGTTTCTTGCAGTGTACCTTGGGCAAGAATGTCATCACTCTGCATTCATTTAGTAAAACTTCATTGAATGGTTATGGAGAACTAAGAATGTCCTTAGAGCCCTTAATGATAGCTGTGGGCATCTGTAAGTAAATGGTAAATGGTAGTGGTGTGAATCACAGTGGGTTTCTGGTTTTTTGTTTTTTTTTTTTTTCTGTTTGTTTATTGGATTTTATAAGTACACTTTAGATATACATAATGATCACATACAGAATTTGTGCCTGTACATGCTGTAACTTTTTTTTGCCATTTCCCTCCCTTTAACTCTTCTCTCATTTACAAAGCTTTGTTTCCATGTTTTCCTTCATTTCTTTTTTTAGTTTTCCTTTTTTTTCCCTCCCTTCTCTCTCACTCCCCTCCCCTTTATAGTACATTATTATCACTGAGAGAATGTAGACAGTTGGAGTAATTCCCTTGTGTCCACACCACAGGTGCAGACAGAGGTTCTGCAGAAGAGGCAGCAGGAGAAATCACATATGATGAACGCCATTAAGAAATATCAGAAAGGTCAGCACATCTTTGCTAAGGATTTTGGGGAACAGCGAAGGGTAGAGGGTGCCTTACAGGTATTTTGGACACAATTCTTTTATGTCCTCTCAATTGATGTGGAACTGTAGACCTATGTTTTGCCAGTGGTGCAAGAAGCAAGATGCTTCTTAAAAATGGACATGGTGGCGCAAAATTGTAATCCCAACACTTGAGAGGCTGAGTCAGGAGGATTGCAGCAACTTCAAGGCCAGCCTGAACTGCAGCATGAGATCCTGTCTCCAAAAAAAAAAAAAAAAAAAAAAAAAAAGAAAAGAAAAAAGGTGCTTCTTAAAAATTTAAAAAAAACAAACAAACTACAATGTGCTGACCAAAGTGCTTCCTTACTCATAGGCTTCTCTGATAAATTGGATTTCCTTGAGGGAGATCAGAAACCTGTTGCCCGGGGCACAAAGGCAGGAGCTAAAGGCCAGCAGATGAAGAAGGGGTAAGACACATACTGGTCTGGTCTGGTCTGGTTTGGTTCAGTTCAGTTCTGTGGTGTACAGTGGGCCAACAGTGCATGAGCCTCTTGGAGACCTCACAGGGTGACCCTGAGTGGAGAGAGGGCAGCGCCTGCTATGGCTGAGACTGACAGTGCCTGTGGTGGCCTCTTCAACCATGTCAGCTTCGAAGGTAACGACAAGATGTTTGCCTCATTTAGAGTCACTACTGTATCTGTGTGTGGCTCCCCTTCTTGCAGTGGGATGGTGAAGAGTACAGACCTAGGGTTTAGATCCATTATCTCTACCAGTAGGAAGGTAGCTTTGAGCAAGTCGCTTATTAGTGGGCTCATCTATTCTGATGGAAAAATTGTTAGTGCTTTATAGTACCATAAAGACTGAAAGGGAGAAAGTTGGCATTTTTGTTCTATTTAGTTCAGCTTTCTGCACACTTGGACAGCAGACTGAGGAGAAATGACAATTTTCACACTATGACAGCACGTGTTATGCTACAGGCATCTAGAAACTGCTAAGCATCCAGTCTGGGGATGGTTCCTGGAGGAGGAGCCCCTCTGAGCCAAGTATGAAGGATGAATAAACAATGTCCAGAAAGAAGGAGAGAAGCAGTTTGGGGAAGGAGAAAACCTGAATGAGCAGAGCACAGAGATGGGAGGTGGTGGGTTGGGTGAGAGGAGCAGCTGGTGTTTGGCATCACGGGGGTGGGGACACATGAGGTAAGGAGCAGTGAGTGGGTTGGGGCCTGGGCTGTTAGTTGGCTCTGTCCACAGTGATGAGTGGGTTTTATTGTGTTTGAAAAGATAACAGAGCCACTTATGTTGATGGACTTGAGGGAAATGGGTACTTGATTGGCTGTTAGAAAAGCTCAGATGAGCAGTGATAGTACCCTTACAGTGCAGTCAGGAAGAGGAGAGGAAATGGGTGGAAGAAACCTAACCAGTTAAATGAGCTAGACTTAGTAATTGGATTGGATGCAGAGAGATAGCAGCCTGGGTGGCTGGGCACATGGCAAAAGCACCAGCTGCAAGGTAGGTGTAGTGGATGTAAAGCCTGTCTAGGATGGGAAGTGACATGTATTTTTGTGTATTCTGGGCTGAATGAATTTTGAAATTTACTACATTTGAATGTTAGCTTCACGGATATATCTGTGAGAGTTTATAAACAATTGAGGCTGATTTTAGCAAGATAGAGTGAAAATATAAAGCTTTCTGAAGATAGCAGAAAACCATTCCATAGATCCTTTCCTACTTTTGCTTTGATTTCCAGCCATGGGAATTAAAATCACAAATAGATGAGCTTGCCTAGGGAGTCTGCAAGGAAAATGTGTATTGTGCCAGGGACGGGATTCTAGTGCGAGGGCCTGAGGTTTTTCACAAAGGAGCCCGGGGAATTGTTGGGCCATTGGCTTCACCAGGATTCATAGTGCTGTGCTAATCTGTCTGGTCCCTTTGTCCAGGCCCAGTGCAAAACGACGATATAAGAACCAGAAGTTTGGCTTTGGAGGGAAGAAGAAAGGCTCCAAGTGGAACACCCGTGAGAGCTATGATGATGTATCCAGCTTCCGGGCCAAGATAGTGCATGGGAAAGGCCTTAAGAGGCCTGGGAAGAAGGGATCAAATGTGAGTGAGCCCAGGCTGGGGCTGGGGCAGGCTCAGCCTCCTCCCAATCCCACACCCTCCCCCTTCTTTGGGTAGAGGTTTATGTGCTGTGTGACCACATGTGGTTTTATTTTTGTGTAGAAGAGACCTGGAAAACGAACGAGAGAGAAGATGAAGAACAGAAGCCGTTAAAAAGCATCTTTTTTATATGAAGAAGAAGAAAAAGGGATGAAGACTTGGAATTTCACAGGACAGTTGAACCCTATCTCTTGTCTTTTTTCTTTTTCTTAATTGAAAAAATATGGGGCCGGGGAGATGGCTCAGTGGAATAAGCGCTTCCCTGGCAAGCTCAGGGGCCTGAGTTCAATCCCTGGTTCCGTAAAAAAAAAAAAAGAAAGAAAAAATGCTTTCAATAAATTAAACATTACTAATGAAACATATCCTTGGTTAAAAACTCAGAACTGCAAGATTTAGAAGTACTTAAACAGTTTTGCTATTTATTAATAATATAAACTGATCTAAGTTACCTATCTTTTATGATGTTGAAGATTTAGTATATACCTCCTTTACTTCCTCTTCCCCACCCTTCTAAATTGTTTTACAAAAGTCAATTCTTATAAAGCTAGATGCATTATGCTTCTGTTTCCTCTGAGGTACTGTTGTTGGCTTTCCCCGCTCCTAATTTTCTCAGTGTCCTGCTCCGTGCGAGGTCTGCTGTAGATCTCATCACCTTGACTCTTGTAAACCTTCAAGGTAGGTCCCAGTATCTGCTGGCCTGCAGCCTCTTGGGTTGCAGTGAGGACCAGGGGTCTTCATCTTTACTTTTCTCTGGAACCTTTCCTCGCCTCCCTTCCCCTCCCCTCCCGTCTTTAAATCTCTTATGAGGACCTCACAGCTCTGGGGCTGTGATTGTGGGAGCAGGATTATAAGAGATCCTGTAACAAGAAGCTGGAGAGATTGAGGGCCAGGCTTGCTCTTTTATGATAACTTGATTTAGTGAGAGCTCTTTGAAACCAGTGTGAATCTCTTCCAAGGGTGATGCTCCTGGACCTAATGACCTTGTTTCAAGGTTTTACCACCTCTTAAGTGCTGCTTTTAGAGCCAGACCTCCAGTACATGAATGCTTGGGGGAGAAGGTACATCCAGAGCATTGGGGTGGGCTTTCCTTGGTGTCTGCTGAGGGTTGGTGGTTGTCTGTACTTGAGAGGTGTTAGAATCCTGACTGCGAGCTGTGTAGATGTGCTACCTGCCGTCTCTCCCGTTCAGTTCTGGAACCATAACTTCAAGGAAGCTGGGAATATCTGTATTAAGCAGAAAGGTATCTTACACATTTCTTCTTATAATAGTATCAGAATACACAAAGAACAGTTTTGCTTTCTAGAACAGAGTAAGTGCATTTTATAAACTAATTTCAACTAACCAAATTCTGATGACTGGTTGTTTTCAGAAGCCCAGAGTATTTTGTCTTACTTTTGTCTATGTGCACGTTAGCCAGTGAGGTTGGGGAGCTTCAGAAGCATGTAGAAACTTTGAATTATGTGTGGGACGTTCAGAGTTTTAAGAAAAATTTGCCTTGGAAAGGCCAAATGTAAAATAGCAATGCTATTTTTTAAAGGATTTGAAAATTCTTTCCCTTGCTCCCACACTTTCCTTCCTGCACTTTTTATTATAAAGTAAGTTTACAAATTGAATCCCTTTCATTAGTCTCAGAGCTATCTTCTCTAGTCTCAGTTCCTTTGCACCACCTCCTCTACTGTTGTAGATGCTTTTTCTCATTGCTGAGACTAAATAGTGACACTCAAAATTAAGGGAAGAAAGGTTTACTTAGCTCGGTTTATGGAGGTTTTCAATCCATACTCCACTGGCTCCACAGCAGAATGCTGTGGTTGTCATGTGGCAGAAGAGAAATATTTTACAAACTAAAATATTTACTAAACTAAAAACTAACCAGGGGTTAATCTGCTTCACAGTTTACAACAGATCATAAGACTCAATTCATCTTTGCATTCAGCTAGCTTGCTTTTTGTGCTTTCTTCCAACAATAAATATTCGTGAAAAAGCATGTAAGTAAAGTTGGAATTGGTACATTTGAATATTGAAGACTGAAATACTCAATAGTATTTTCCAGAAGCTTTTGCTATAAAATACTAAGAGGATGCCATTGGAACCCAGATGTATACATATAAACTAATTCCTGTGGCCAGGATGATGTCTGGTCATTGTCTTTCATATGACCTACCATACTGCTGGTGGATTACCCCAGTGTAGATATGCTCGGATGGTGTTGCTGTGGATAATGGCAGTTCTAATAATAATGTGAGTAAAGGGTTTTAGCTCAGTAAATACCAGAACAAGGATAGAGAAAACAAGCAGAGTGGCTACATAAGGATTTTATATCTGCTAATGGGAAGGTAATTTGAAACAGAGAAGGAACTTCCTTCCAAACATGGAAACAATGTGTGCTATTTCATCTGTACCTTTGGTGATAGAACCTAGACTAACATGAATACCTTGCACAGAATGCAGGATTTCATTGCTCACTACCATCTATTTTGAATTTCCATATTTGGGTATCTGTGATACACAGTGGAGAAGAGGTACTGAAACTTCCTTCTATCCTTAACCAAACTTTATATATTTATTGGTGGACTATGGCCTGTATTTTTTTTTTTTTTTTTCTTTTGTAGTTAGTACAGGGTCTACAGAGATCAGACTCGTAGTGATTCTCCTGTTTTCAACCTCCTAAGCGCTGGGATTATAGACATGTGCCTCCATGCCCAGTCTCAGTTGCTGTCTCAACGCACCCTCGGGGCAGGGTTGGCATGGCATGCTAGAGATCAAATCCCGGTTCCTGCGTCTGCCTAAGATGTGCTTTAATCCACTGAACTATAAGGCTAGCCCTCATGGCCTATATTCTTAACATTGGTAATTAAAAAGCAATGTCCTTAGTCAAAATATACCTACTTGAGCAATGTTTTCTTCTAATTACTCTATGCTTTAAATTTTATCCAACTAAGCAAACGCAAAAAGCCACATTGATTAGTATATTCTAAAATTTCTTTCTTTCTTTATTTTTTTTTGCTCCTTGAATGCCTTCAGGGCACTTTTGCATGGCTGGAGTGTTGTGGGGATCGAACTACAGCAAACTGAGGCTGCCAGCATTGTGGAAGCAGCCACTT
>NW_004524891.1:282729-283334 GCF_000260255.1 Octodon degus | reverse complement strand
CTGGAGTGTTGTGGGGATCGAACTACAGCAAACTGAGGCTGCCAGCATTGTGGAAGCAGCCACTTAAAGAACTGAGCTAGGGCTGGGCCCCTATTCTAAAATTTAAAAATTAATTTTCTGCCGCTTACTGAGTACACATAAGGATGGTGAAACATATCTGTAATCTCAGCACTCGAGGTTGAGGCAGGAGAATCATTTTGGGTTTGTGGCCAACCTGGGCTATATCGTAAATTTGAGGCAAGTTTAAACTGTAGAGTGAGACCCTGTCTCAAAAGCAAACAAGCTAACTAAATTTCGCTGTTCTTTGAGCTTTCTATATTTTCTACTTTTCTTTTATTTTTTAATGCATGTATTTAGTACAGGGTCTACAGAGTCTCACTACACAGATTGGGTTCATAGTGAGCCTTCCTGTTTTTCAGCTTCCCAAGTGCTGGGATTACAGGTGTGGGCCACAACACCCAGTCTCAATCCCCATCTCAGCAGGGCCGGCATAGCAGGCTGGGGGATCGAGCCCCTAGCCCCTGTGCTCTGCCTAAACAGGCACTTTAATCCAAGCTATTTGGCTGGTCCTATATTTTCTACTTTTAAAGAATGCTATGATGCCC
>NW_004524891.1:274242-282454 GCF_000260255.1 Octodon degus | reverse complement strand
CTATATGTCTATCCTAACCACTTTGAATATACAGATACAAAATGGACATTCATCTGTATCCCCCTTTTTTTGTTAAGTTCCATCATTTAAATATTATAGGTGTGTAAACTCAGCAAAATATTCTAAAAGAGTTCAGTAGTCCATAATAGTATTGGGTCTTCTGCTTGACTGGCAATGTCAGAAATTGTTGACCTGAGTCCCCTACTGCTCAACATAATACCATAGCTTTACTTCTTATTGAGACAATATCTTACTAAGGTACCAAATTGCTCAGTCTAGGTTCAAGTTTGTAAGACTCCTGCCTTGACCTCTTCAGAGTGCTGAGATTACACACATGAGCTATTACATCAGCTTAAAATGCCCTCACCGCTATACTTGGGTTGCCTGGGATCTGGGCTACATCCTGAAAGGTCATTGTTACTTCCAAGTTTACAGTGCTAAGAGAGTTTGATTGCATAGCATTGCATTGAGCAAAGGCATCTATGAATCCAGGCCATTCTGCCCCTTCCCTGGATGTAGGCATTCAGTCAGAAAGACCAGCTGGGACATCACCAAACTGAGCTGCTGCAAGTCTGTTTGAGCCTGCTTGTGGGACTTGAGGCCTTGCCACCCTGGCCTGTCCTTAATCTGCTCTTTCTTACACGTCTTGCTGCTTTCCAGCATTCTGTGTGTTCTCTCTGCCTTTAGTTGAGCCTTTTTCCTTGTGTTTCTGGTGTCTTCATCATGGTTCAGTTTAGGAGAAAGGCCAAGGTCACAAGCTACTCTGTCTCATGGACTCTATTTGTAAAGCTGAGCTGTATCAGAGGCTCTGGGACACCTTTGGAATGTCAGCATTGGCTTTGGCCTTGTCTGAAGACTGTGCTCTCTTCTTGGAACACAGAGTTAACCACTCTTAACCAGGATCTGGCTTGATGGTAGCTGGGAGCATTGACTTTCTAGAAGTCATGCTCGGGGTTTTAATGACAGTACACTTTTTTTTTTAAGTGTATTTGGTACAGGGTCTCACTATGCAGCTCAGATTCATAGTGATCCCTCTGTTTTCAGCCTCCCCAGCTCTGGACTCGGTGGCTGGCTCAGCGCACAAGGGGCCAGGGCCGGCACGTGTGGTGGTGGGGATTGAACACCTGTCCCTACACTTGCCTAAGCAAACACTTAGTCTGCTGAATTATCTCATCTCTCTGTGATGAGAAAATAACTTAGGATAAAAATGTCATTGTAGACTCTGGCCCTTTGTGGCAGCACACTTGATTTGTCATTCCATTATATCTAGTGCCCTCTGTAGGTTCATTTTGTTCTGATTCCTGATGTCTACTCAGTGACATTTTCATAATTACTTCCTAGACTACAGGTTTGTCTGCTGAAGGAGTCCTCCTTGCCTTGTTGGCTTTACCTCCCTTCCCAGGTATTTGCTTCTTAGCTTGGTGAGGAGCTGGTAGCCTAGCATCCCTCATGTTTGCTACCTTTTCCTCAGCAAAGTGCAGCAACTTGGAGTGCAGGAGACTAGATTCTTGCTCACACTGCTTTACCAGCTAGAGGAAAGTGGCTTCCCAGACCCTTTCCTTTGGGATCCTCAAATGCTACTATGTGGATATCTTTAAAGCAGCTTCATTTTTCCAAAGAGAAACACTTCAACTGTAGGGTAAAAATGAGTAGATCTTTGTTTTCAGACCATATCTCACCACTCCACTTCTGTTGTAATCCTTTGATCCCTGTGACTTTTTCTCCAAGAATAAGCCTCCAGACTCCTTGGGAGAGTTGCTCCATACCCTGCTGCCTAGGCATCCTGACTCCAGCATTCTGGGAGGCCTGGGCTACATGCTCAGAGCATCTTGTTTAGTTTGGATTATGTGGTTTCCTCCACACTCCTCTATCAACTTTCTATCCTTTAAATACGTGTAAAATTTTTCTTGATTTCTAAAATTTTCTTCCCATTTTTGGTCCAGACTGCTGTTTGATTCTAGAGTCTTATAAGTGAATCATGATTTGTAAAATAAGATTTGCTGCAGTTTTAACAAATACTTATACTCTACAGAGTGCACACTTATGGGTGTTCAACACAAAGACTGAATCCAATGTTGGAATGCTAAACGGGGGCTCATCACCTAAGCTCTCCATTTTAGCCTTGTAGAGAGTTTTTTTTAAAAAATTAATTAATTAATTTGACTTGTAGTGCTCCTGCTGTCTCAGCTTCCCCAGCGCTAGGATTATAGGTGTGTACCAGCATGCCCAGCTCCAGGACCAGCATGGAATACCATACTGAGGATCAAACATGTAATCTTGTGCTCGCCAGGCAGGCACTTAGACCACTGAGCTATCTCCGCAGCCTGTGTAGAATTTATGCCTTGTATCTAGATATCCCCTTAAAGCCTCATGCACACATAAGTAGGGCTCTTGGGAGGTGACTAGATCATGAGTGTCACTGGATTGGTCTCCTGATTGGTTCAGCATAGCTCTGGGTGTGGGTAATGGGTTTGCTGAAGAGGCAAGACTCACTCTTGGTGTGGGTGGCACCAACCAGTAGGCTTGTAGCTTGGATGGAATCAAAAGGAAAAGAAGAAAGTCACACTGCTTCTTGCCTACCATGTATGAGCTGTTTCTCAGCTATTCCCTTCTGACATTCCACCCTGCCTTGGAGGCAGCTGACTGTGGACTGAATGTCTACCAACTGTGAGCTGAATAATCCTTTCCTCCTTTAAATTTTGGTTTTAGGTTTTTTTTTTTTTTTTTTTTTTTCCGGAACTGGGGATTGCACTCAGGCCCTTGCGCTTGCCAGGGAAGCACTTATTCTACTGAGCCACCTCCCCGGTCTCCCTCCTTTAAATTTTGGTGTCAAGTATTTTGTCTCAGTGATGAGAAAGTAACTAAGACAAAAATGTCATTGTAGACCCTAGAGTGATTCAGTCTCACTGTGCAGTTCAGGCTGGCCTTGAGCTCACTTTGTAGTCCAGGTTGGTCTCGAACTTGCAACAATCCTCCTGTCTCAGCCTCCTGAATGCTGGGATGCCAGGTGTGCACCACCACACACGGCTTTTAGTAATTTCTGTCTGTTGACGCCCACACCTTGATCCTTAACCTGCAAGCTTCCACATTTTTTGTGCTGTACTCAATGTTGAGCCCAGTCTCTCTCCATCACTGCAAAATCCTATAGCCTATATTTATAGCAATAGCTCCCACCTTAAATTCTTCCTTGCTGTTTTTAGTAATCACTGAATAACTGATTCATTATTTATATTCAACAACTGTCATTACATAATTTTTCTTCAATACCCTCACTTATTCACTGAAAGTTAGACCTCCTACCCTTTTCTCTTTGAAGGCTCATCACTCTTCAGCTCTCTAGCCAGCTCTTCCTCCTCCTTTTGAGTTCAGCACTTCTTCCTGTAAGTGCTGGGTATGTTGCCTGACTCCTGCAGGATCTAAACACAGCCTGGCCTTCTAGACTGCATGTCTTGGAGCAGAGGTTGCTGATTGATGAGAACACAGTGGTGTTTCCTAAGGGCAGAAAGGCCCTGCCCTGATCTGGTTGTGGAGGCCTAGGATGAGGGAAAAACTCAGTCTGGAAGGAAAACATAAAATCAGCCTTCTGTCCCCATCTCTAGCAGGAGCCTTGTGCCCTGTGTGTG
The DNA here is from genome assembly GCF_000260255.1 of Octodon degus. Classification (NCBI taxonomy): domain Eukaryota; kingdom Metazoa; phylum Chordata; class Mammalia; order Rodentia; family Octodontidae; genus Octodon; species Octodon degus. The sequence continues at coordinate 278,831 of NW_004524891.1, read as the reverse complement.
CTCTCAGGGTCATTCTTTCTTGCCCTCACTTGGCCTACATGAACCTAGGGCAGATCCACTGACAGCCTCCTAGGCTTCCCCTTCTTTAATATTCTCCCTCCTTGATGTCCCTGGTCCTGCAGTTTGCTCCAAGGTTATAGTCTAGTTCCAAAGCAAAGCCGGTTACAAATGTAGGGACCCCATAGACTTCCATAGGGAAGTTGACAGAGGTGTCTCTGGCATCCAAAAAGGATTATTATGATAGAGTGAAGGAAAAATAGATAGTAAGATACCCAGGAATTGGGGCTGGTGAGATACTTCAGCAGTCTAAAGTGCCTGCTTAGGCAAGCTTAGGCAGGCACAGGGGATCGTGGATTGATCCCTGGCACCACATGCTGTGCCAGCCCTGCCCTCAGGGTGGGCTGAGCCAGAAAAAAAAAAAAAAAGATACCCAGTTACTGCTCAGGGAAATTCTTTTTGAAGTTATTTTTGTAACTAACTGGAGAGATGATCCAGGCTGAAGGTTGACTTGTTCTGCATCCCATGTGGCTACCAGTTTGACTCCTGGGTCTTCATAGTCCTGACAGCTTTGAACTATACCACAGGAAGAGTATTCTCACTCATCAGTGTGGTGGGTGTTGGCTGGACTATTGGTAGGGACCAAAAAGAACTATAAAGAAGGGGTAGGAGGAGTAGGAGCAAAGATGGAGGTGTAACAGGAAAGGGGAACCAGACATGGGGCAGTGAGTGGGGGTCTGGAAAGAACAGGAGAGCAGGACAGGCAGATCCTTAAGGTAGGGTAGTGGGAATGGACAGTAGTAGAGGAGGGAAGCTAGTGAGGTGAAAAACAGTGAAATGGGTTGTACTGGAGCGTAGGCTGAGGTCTAGAAGACTGAGGAGACGGGAAGAGAGGTGGGTTGGAGGATGAGGTAAAGGAATACAAGGAAGAGGCTTGGGTAGAGCCTTGGAAATTGGAGGTAATGTTTTCATTTTCTCAGAGGCTTTCCTGCTTGCTAGTATACTAGTAGGGAGAAAATGAGTAAGTGAGCCTAAGTGGGCAGTGTTCTAGAACTCATGCCACACATTCAGCACATGTACCATCCCGTGTGATATGCACATGCCCCGCCCTCTGGGACAGTGAGGATCCCCTGCAACCAGGAAAGAGTCCCAGGGTCTAGGTTTATAAGTACACAGGAAATACCAAGGAGAAGAAATGGGGCTGTAAAGTTAATCCTTGTTCTTGGGGTGATATCTGTTTGACCCCACAGTAAAATATGGATGAAAAAGCTAGGAATGACGTAAGTGCTTGGGGCCCAGGAGAGCAGGAATCAGGAAAATGGGCAATAAACCAGTGCCAGAATTGATTTAGTTGGTCCAAAGCCTTGTCACATTTCTGTTACTACATGAATAAGAAGTCAGTTAAAGATGGGATAACTTTATATCCATTTTACCAATATGGAAGATTCTGAAGACCAGAGAGAGAACTGTCACAGACAGAGTGGATAACAAAGCAAGTAGGACTAAAACTTGGACCACAAGCATAGGGTATGTGGGAATGAGCACAAACTGGTGCAGAGTACTGAGAGATGGCAGGAGCTGCTTCACAACAGAACTTTGTGTTCCATAGCTTATCTCTCGGTCTTAATGGTTTGTTGTCTTCTAACCAGAAATCTAGAGTCAAAGCTGGTGAGGTGACTCCCACTCTTGAGTTTTTAGTGACTATATTTAGCTGTTCATCACTACCTGGGATGCCTAACTCCGTGTGGATGATTAAGGAGGATTTTGCCTGCTGCAACAACCTTCTCTCTTTAACAAAACTCCTGGGTTCTTTGATCACCATCCATACCGTAAGCTACTCTTTCCTCTGTTCTAAAGTTCTAATCACTTATAACATTCTGATTTTTCCTCTTCAACCAGAACACACTTTCTTCTCATTCTTCATAGAATAGAATTTCATTTGTACTCTGGATGTCCAACTTTAGAATTAAGTGATCCTGATTTCTCTTTAATTTTTTTTTTCTTTTTAACTCATTTATTTACTTACTTGTTTGTTGGTACAGGGTCTTGCTACTCAGTGATACTCTTGTCTTAGCCTCCCCAGCACTGGGATTATAGGCATGCACCACCACACCCAGTTTCAGTGGCTGGCACAGCCTTCCCAGGGCTGGCTGGCATGGCATGCAGTACCAGGGTTCAAACCTGTGTCCTTGCACGTGACAGGCAGGCTCTTAGTCTGCGGAGCTATCTCCCCAGCTCCAAGTGTTCCTGATTTCTTTGCCTCTTCAACTGTTTTTTTTTTTTTTTTTGCTTCTCCTGGATTTAAATGTAAGCTAGATTTACCTTGAGGACATTGCCTCTTTTGTATCTCAAGTAGAGGCTATTTATTCTCCCAACCTCTAAAGTACCTCAGAGTCGGGGGTGGTGTATAAAATCTTGCTTCATCCAATTCTTTTCAAACCATCATTTCTTCTATTATAACATCTCTTGTTCCTTGGAAGCTTCCTCTGTCTACCACCATTTCCCTAGTACTATCACCTTCATGTGTCCTGAATGTTCTTTTTCTGTTAAAATTTTAACATTTGTCTCAAAGTCTGATTCTTGAGTTCATCATCATGAGAGGCTTCAGTGTCCATGGAGATGATCTGATTCAGGGCTTGGTCCTCTCCTTATTTCAACACTTCCTACATTGTAGATCAGTCTACTGTGGGCTTATCTGGTGCTTTTCATCATCTAGGAGTTATCTTACTCGTAAAATCACTTGTGTAGGTGTTCTGTTTTCTGACTACTACCACCTGTCCTTTATGTATTGAGTCAGCTGACTTTTCTTGGGGTCCACCCAAATAAAACATTTTTCCCCTTGTTTTTCACCTTTGATCCTTCTGCTGTCTTTGCTTCTCTTGTACCTACTTTAGATTGTATATTTTCAGTAACTTACCTATGTTCCAAAATTTTTTGGTGTATTTTTATTGCACATTTTGGGGGGAGTGGGACTCAACCTAGTTGACTCTAAAGCACTTCACTGGATTATTAAATATTAACAGAAATTTTATATAGTCTGAAAGAGCGATACTAATTACTGATCTATCCTCAAATGTATAGAAAATCCTGAATAATACAATACTCAATACCTATGGTAAGGGCTGGCCAAATAGCTCAGCAGATTAAACTGCCTGCAAGTAGGCACAGGGGCCAGGTTCGATCAGGGCATGCTGAGACAGAGATTGAGACTGGGCGTGGTGGCGTGTGCCTGTAATCCCAGCACTTGAGAGGCTGAAAACAGGAGAATCACTATGAGTCCAATCTAGTAGTGAGACCATGAACACCCTGCAGACCCTTCCCTAAAATACAAACAAAAAACCCCTATGGTAGTATTTATGAAAATTTAATTTTTTTTTTTTTAATTTTAGGGAAGGGTCTACAGGGTGTTCACGGTCTCACTACTAGATTGGACTCGTAGTGATCTGCTTGTTTACAGTCTCCCAAGAGTTGGGGTTACAGGCGCACACCACAGTCTCAATTGCAGTCTCAGAGTGCCCTGTGGGCTGGGCCTGCATGGCAGGACCAGAGATCAAACCCCCGGTCTCTGTACCTGCTTGCAGGCACTTTAATCCACTGAGCTATTTGGCCTGTGCTAAAATTACTTAATAGAGTAAAAATATTGAAAATAATAAAAATGCTTATAAATATTTAAAGATATAGTTACATCATAGAAAAAGGAAGCCTAAAAATAAAAATGAGGTAAGTTTGGTAGTAATGCTGAAGCAGATATATAAGTTATTATATTTAATTATTTCTAGGGTCTTGAATTTTGATATTAACCTAGAAGGGATAAAAAACTGTCCTTGAATAGGACGGTGGGTACAGTTCAATGCTAGAGTACATGCTTAGCATGTGCAAGGCCCTGGGTTTGATCTCTAGCACTATAAACTAAAACCAAAATGCTATTCGTTTTGAGACAGGGTCTTGCTATGTAACTGGACTTGAACTCACTGTATAGCTCAGGTTGTCCTCAAACTCACAATACTCCTGCCTCAGCCTTCCACATGCTGGGATCATAGACATGTGCCACTACACCTGGATCACTTGGATGTTGGTGTTTTGTTTTTTTTTTTTTTTTCAAATGTCACTTGAGAAATTCTAACCTACAGCCTATATTTTGCCTTCTGTTTTGAGTCCAGAATTTAAACAACATGACATAGAAACTCAGTCAAAAATTGGATTTGGTTCTAGGTAAGTACTACATCTGAGGTGTTAGGAAAATGTAAAGTTTTCCACTCTATAGGAGTACTCCCATCACCTAAGCTCCAGGACTTGCCACAGGAAAGTTCACCTGATGATGAGCAGACAATTTAAAATGAAAAAGCCTATTAGCAAACAATGCATATGGGGAATTATCAGTAGATATAATGAAGAGCGGATTTATGTGCATCCTGCCAAGAATTTAATTGAAGTCATAATATAAGAAATTGAAATGCTATACAAGCAATTAACCACTAAGAAGAATATATGCAGTGTGTTATTTGTTGAAACTGTACTTCTGATTTGATTTGAAACTGTCTCATTGCTGTTTATCAATAAAATTTTGGAAAAAAAGAAATGCTATACAAAGG
>NW_004524891.1:253625-266677 GCF_000260255.1 Octodon degus | reverse complement strand
GGCCCGAGGGGTTGGGAGAGGGTCCGGCCCACGCTGCGCCTGGGCTGGGACTGGTCCCGCCGGCGCAGGGTAGCAGGAAACTCTCCGCACACTCATCGGACCTGGGCTAGGACTGCAGGAATATAGTTCTAAAATGCAAAATATGATCATTATAAGAAAAAATTCAGGGGATAGGTAAGATTTCAAATTAGCACTTTTTTTTAATGAATTTAGGACAAGGTGTACAGGGTTTACATAGTCTCATTACATAGATCAGACTCGTAGTGATTCTTCTGTTTTCAGCCTCACAAGCACTGGGATTACAGGGGTGTGTCACCATGCCCAGTCTCTGTTGCCGTCTCAGTGTGCCCCGGGGGTGGGGCCAACACAGCATGCTGGGGATCAAATCCTGGCTGCTGTGCTCTGCTGAAGCAGGTGCTTTACTCTGCTGAGCTATCTGGTGGGCCCTAGACAGCGCTTTCTAATGCCAGAATGAACACACGATCATTGAAGTAATAATTAGCGAACAAGATTGTTGGGAGCCACTGATGCTGAAATAGATACTATGTGGGAGGGCAGGATGTGCCTCATTGTCTTTGCAGTCAAGCAGCCTTGAGGGAAGCATCCTGCCTGGACATTACCTTTTGTCCTGCAACTTTGTAAAAGTATAAATAAAGGCCCTTACTATTGTTCAGGGGCCGTTTCACCAACAAGGCAGATGATTCACCACCTAACCCAGATCTTGTCTTGTCTCTCTTTTCTTCATTCCCGCTGCCCATTTTCTTCTGGGGTACAACGGATCACACCGAGAGACCACCGGATCCCTGCATTTGGCAACCTATCAGGACACCTGGTAGGAGACAAGAGTGGGCAGCAGGAACACTTCCAAAGAGTGAGCATAAGAGAGGGAAGTGAACCGGTTAGAGCCAGTATTCAGCACAGGCGTGCATTGGTATTGGCACACTGGGGACGGAGGCTCATTAGGGCCAAAAATAGATTCACTAGGGTCAGAAATGGGCTCACTAGGGTCAGAAATGGGCTCACTAGGGCCAGAAACAGGTTCACTAGGGCCAGAGAGATAAATGAGCATAAAGAGAGAAAACAGTCTGATAGAAAGCCAAAAAAGAAAAAGTTCAATTGAATTAAAAATAGGACAGTTTCAAGAACCATAAGTATTTATAGATGTATATAAAAATGTTTGTTGTTTTCTTGATTCTTGTATTTGCGTTACTTTCTAAGACCACCACAAAGGACTTGGCATGGAGTACTGCTTTAAAGTCAAATCCTAAATGGGACAAGGAGGGTAGAGCAAAGGTGCAGCAGATAGAGTTTAAACCCTCTAGCTTTGCTCAATTAGATAAAGGAAAAAGTTCTTTTAAATTGCAAGCAGTTGGTTCCAAGCCCCACAGTGCCACCAGGGGGAGGGGCACAAACTGGGTTCAGGGAGAGCCCCACGCTCCAATCCTAGGCTGATCCAGCTGGGATTTCCCAGCCGCACATGCATCTGGGCACCAGATCCAGCTGCAGAGGTTGGCATGAGTCATCAACTAAAATTTTGTGCAGCCGGTGCTAAGTAGGAGGGTCATGACAAGAGCACACCATGGCTTTGGCATTGGCTATGTGCATTGCTGGCATTGAAAATTTCTTAGACTCAAGGTAGTGCCAGTCTTGGCAAAAACAAAGCATCCAGTGGTCAGTGCCAGAGCGACAGCTGGCACACACAGTGGCTGCTGTGCCTCTGCGCAGAGGCCATGGCTACAGAGCTTGGGGAGGGGATGTGGGCCTAAGAAAACCCATTCCAGGTACTAAGACAATTACGCTGCTGCTGGTAGCTTCACCCAGCCCTGAGGCCATAGTGTAAAGGCAGGCAACTAGAGGCAGAGCTTCAATGCAAATAAGTCTCCAGGTTTTGCTTGGTGCCGTCAATTTTGATTATACAGGGAAATCAAAGTTATAGTTCAATCTACTCAAAACACTGTTTAAATCACTCCAGACTCATCACTTAATTGCTCATTCTTTCTTTGATAAAAATTTTAAAATTAAAAATTTAAAATTATTTGAAGTAATATATTGGGCTAGGACCAGGGATATAGCTCAGCATAAGTGTCTGCCTGGAAAGTGCAAGGTCCTGAGTTTCATCCTTGGTACTGAAAAAAAATTGGATTAAAAAATTTAAGAAAAAACATTTTTAAAGGGCTACTTGGAGAGATACAAAGGATCATTCCCCCAGAAATAGAGTTCTGCAGAAAAGCAGGAAATAGAGTGGTTCTCTCTCTCCATTAAAATTGACACTAAAACAAGCTTTTACATTTTTCCCTTAAAATTGAATTAAAAGGCTGTTTCCATCCTAATGCAAAAAACAATTTGCTTTAAAAAAATCATATTTCTTAAGTTTTACAATAATAGGGGTATTTTAAAGGATTACTTAAAATTCTTTTAATTCCTAATAAGGTTGATTGTTTGATTTACAGTCTTAAAATTGGTATAAAAACTTTGATATTTTACAAACAAACATAGAGATTTGGAGTACAATCTGAAAGCAGTGGGGTGTAAATAGTTACTTGATTTTGAGATCCCATTTAAATAATAAAAGACCTAGTGGTAGCCTTCAAAGTGGTACAAGCTCTGATAGCTTCTTTGTATTTGAGTCAACTTACCTACCAAAGATATGTTGTGCCCAAACTGTTCAGATCAACCAAAAATGATTTTCGGACTTTGTTTGATATTACTATTCAGTCTTTGAGATAATTTCTCTGGTGTTATTGTCATCCTTCAGGTAAGTTAAATTAATTTGCTTCCCCCCCCCACAGATAGGTCATATTAGTTTAAGTGAGGTGAGGCTTTGTATGGCTTCCTCTTCCAAAATGTAGGATACAGGCTTCTCTACAGTCAAAATTCTATGAGAAAAGCAAAAGGGGGCAACCAATCCCTCCAACTTCATTTGTCAATATATACTATTAAATTTTTAAAATTCTACAAAAGATGGAAGTATAGCATCAGAAAGTCAATTCTATCAGGCAAGAGAAAAAGACTAGGAAGGGTCCTTTGGAGAGATCTACATACTAGACAATGGAAGGGACCCACTCCACTACTAACCTGGGGCAGAGGGTATGTTTGTTTTTTTCCAGAGAATGCTGAGCAGCCTACTTGGGTACCAGACCGTGCTGTCAGGCTGTACCATGAAGCCAGATCTGGAGAAGAAATTAACAGTTATAAGGCTAATTCCAACATGGGGCCTATTGAAGGAACTGAACAAATGGAAATCTAAGGTCTAAATAGGTGATAAAATATATAAAAATAACTGACCTAAATTTTACTATTAAGAGAAAAAATACAGAATATGTATATTGATTATAGATAAAAGATTTTATTCCTTCTAAATTTTTCTGATAAGAGATCTCTGCTAATTGACAAAAATAACAAGATCTAAAAATTGTAATAGAGTTACTATAATTTAATTTGGCCAAGAATATATTTGAGTAATGATTATGTAAAGATGTTTGTTTGTGTATTCTGTATATTTGTTTATGTGTTTGTATATCATCCACTGAACAACTGTTTCTCTTTTTTTCCTTTTTGATCATTTGTTCATAATGCAATTTGTGACATAGACTTAAAATCATGCTTTTTCCTAAGCTACCAGATGGTTTAAAAGATGAGGTTTTCTCTTAAAAGATGCTTTTGGTATGAAACTAAATTAATAAACAGTTTTTCACATGTGTATTGCAATTCATTATTGTTAATCTCATGCTGTATTGAATCTATTCATGGTTCAAGTGTACCAATCTCCTAAAATGTAAAACAAAGATTGCTTATTGTGATAAGACTTTCTCAGATTCAAAACTCTCCCTTTAACAAAAAACTTGTGATATACATCCCATTTAAGGATGACTAATTAGGTGAAAATTTCTTATGTATTAGATAGTGATGTTTGCTTAAAAATGTTATGTCAAAATGAAAATTTAAATAAGCCACAAAATGTCTTATTTTCATGCTACAATGTTGTATGTGGTTTTGAAGCTGTTGGAGGCTGTAGGGACCTGTTGGTTCTCTTGGAGGAGCTTGTTGTGCTGACTCTCCTGATGAATTTGGCTCTTTTCATTGTCAAAGAAATGTGGAACCTTGTTGTTACTGAGGATGACTATAGTTCACTTTGGGAGAGCTCTGGTCCTCCTCTTGAGAATTGCTTCCTTGCTCTGGAGGGGAAGATGGTGCACAGTTTAGTTTCCTGGAGAAGATTGTTGCATGGCTTTCCTGATGGGAACTCAGCTTTCCTCATTGGAGGAGCTCAGAATCTCACTGTTGCTGAAGACGGCTGTGGGACTTTTCAGGGGAGCTCTGGTTCTTTCTTTTAGCATTGCTTCCTGGCTCCAGTACAGATCCCTCAACTTGCTAGCACAGATTCTTTGTCCTGGCATAGACTTTCTTTCTTTTTCTTTTTCTTTTTTTTTTTTTCAGAACCGGGGATTGAACTCAGGCCCTTGTGCTTGCCAAGGATGTGCTCATTCCACTGAGCCATCTCCTCGGCCCCTGGCATAGATTTTCTAGCTTCCACCACTGACCTTTGTGCCTTCCCAGTGTGGATTCATGAAATAACCCTGCATGAGGCACTGTCATGAGCTCTTGGCCTCCAGCTGGACTCCTGAGGGCATTGTTAGAGTGTCTAGGTTTTTATCTGGACTCATGCAGGACATTTTATTAGGATCAAGGCCCTCAGCTGAATTCTTTGGTCTTTAGTGTGTGGACAGATTTCCTATACTCTTTGTATATGACTCTTTGGGTGACTTTAATAAAATAATTCTTATAAATTCTGTACCCTGTATTAAATCGTATTTTTTTCTCTTCTAAAACCCCAAACTTCAACACTTGGTGAAGATTTGTTTAGACATGGATAAGTGGAGTTCTGTATGCCTCACTTATCTGTATGTCAAATTCCTTTTCTCTGCTTGGGAAGTTTTCTGCCATGACTTTGTGAATAGTTTTTTTTTTTTAAACATTTGTGCTGGTTGGGGCTGGGGAGATGGCTCAGTGTCATAAGTGCTTCCCTGGCAAGCACAAGGGCCTGAGTTCGATCCCTGTTCCACAAAAAAAAAAAAAAAAATGCTGTCATGCTTGTTTTATCAACCTTGATCAATCTTATGTTATTTTTTGTTTCATCTAGTAGCTGTTGAATTGATTGTTTTTTATGTATTTAGTACAGGGTCTATAGGATCTCACTACACAGATCAGACTCATAGTGATCCTTCTGTTTTCAGCCTCCCAAGCGCTGGGCTTACAGGTGTGCACCACTACACCCATTCTCAGTCATTGTCTCGGGATACCCTGGGGGCGAGGCCAGCACAGCACGCTAGGAATTGAACCCCAATCCCTGCACCAGCCTAAGCAGGTGCTTTAGTCCACTGACCTATCTGGCTGGCCCTTGGATTGATTTCTTGTGATCCCTTGTTATTTTAAAGAAATCTTTTTTTTCATGATTGCTAACTTCAACCTTTCTATATCTGATATTGTGTCCTCACATTGGCTTATTCTGCTGTTTGTACTTTCAATGGAATTTTTAACCTTCTGGATATGTGCTTGAATTTGTTTCATGGATTACATTTATTTCCTATGTTGGGTGTTTGTAATTTGAATTATTTCTCAAGCTTCTCTATTTTGTACTGGAGATCAAATTAAGGACCTTGCACTTTCCAGGCAGGTGCTTATGCTGCTGTTATCTCCCTGGAAGCTTCTCTATTTTTAAAATCTGTATCTGCTCTAGAGACACTAAGCATATCTTTCATTATGGTCACCATGTCTGTAATTATCTGAGAAATTATTTCAATTTTATTTTTTAGGTCCTCATTCATTTGCTTTGTTATTTCCCCTGTTACCCCCTCAGAGTCCAGGTGGGTGGTTTTCAGATTGTTCCATCTCATTGCCCTCTGGGTTTGCCTTTGGTGAGCTGGATATCTGGAATAACATCTTTTTTAAGTGTCTTCTCATTTTATTCTTTTTGTTTAATTCCTGGGTTGATGCTGTAAGTTGCCTATGATGAGTAGCTTGATTGCTAGTATTTAGAACCCTTAGGAAATGAATACTGAGATGTATTCCAGACATAGCTAGCTTTTGGGTTTTGAGTCTGTTGCAAGATCCTACCTCTTTGATTTAGTGGGAATGAGAAGTTGCTGTCCATTTGGTCCAGGCCCTTATTTTTTGGCCCTGGCTTATAGTATTGTGTATGATGCTTAGGCATTCTCAGTCTTGGTACACTGGGAGGAACAACTGGTTAGAACAATTAAGCCACATTGGCTGAAGTGGTACGATCAGCAGTAATAATAGCATCAAACACAGACTAGAAAATGACAAGCTGGGGGCAGGCAAGATAGCTCAGTGGACTAAAGCACTTGTTTAGGCAAGCCTAGGCAAGTGCAGGGACCATAGTTTGATCCCCAGCACCACATGCCATGCCAGCCCCACCCCCAGGGTAGGCTGAGCTGGCCTCAGAGTCTGGGTGTAGTGGCATATACCTGTAATCCAAGTGCTGGGGAGGCTGAAAACAGGAGGATCACCATGAGTCCGAGCTGCACAGTGAGACCCTGTAACAATCAAATACATAAAAAAATGACAAACTGAGGTAAGTATTAATTTTTCACCTTTAACCATATGACTAAATTTGATATGTTACAAAATCTACAACAAATCACAAAATTGTATGCCATAGATAAGCCTTCAATATAGTAACTATACCTTTAGGAGAGAAAATTTAAAAGGTGTTCAGGGGAAAAATAGAGAAATAGAAGAAGAGGAAGAGATTAGAAGCAAGGCTGGAGGACAAAGGAAGATCATACAAACTTTTGGCAACTGGTAAGGAAGACAGGAGGCATGAAAAGAAATAGAAACAAGAACAGAGCAGAACAGAACATAACAAAACCCAGAAACTGTGTTCACACTCATATAAAAATGAGAACAAAGATCCAGAAAAAAACCAAAACAAAATAAAAGAAAAAAAAGAGTGAAAAAAAAGTCCACTTCAAGATATGTCTGTGCTGTCACTGTTAAAACAGTGAGGTCAGACAGAGTCTAGATCAGAGAGAATTAATCCCAGCAAGCCAGCTGTAACTTTATAGCAAGGCATTGGAAAATCCCAGCAAGCCTGTACCTTTAGTTCCACTGAAGTTTAGGCTGGTCTGGCCATGAGGCTGAACCCAGAGACATTCAGCCTGCACCAGTCTGTGTGACCCTTCTGGCTTGACTTTGGCTCTTTGTCAGCTCAAACTCAGCTCCCTGACTTTCTACTGACTTGAGCTCTCTCCCTTACCCCAGTACTGGGAATTGCTGGATGGAGCCAGAAGTTACTCTGGGTTCTGAGTTCACTTGGCCCCTTACCAAGAAGGCTCCCAGCCAATGCCTTCTTTTTTCCCCATAATTTTATTGATAAACAAATAGCAATGAGACAGTTTCAAATCAAATTGATAGGACAGTTTCAATAATTAACACATTGCATACATTCTTTCTAGTGTTAATTGCTGTATAAGATGCAGACATGATATCCTATTTACAAACACCATTAGAACAAATCATTCTATTCATTAAGATAATGTTATATATCTATCCTAACCACTTTGAATACACAGATACAAAATGGACATTCATCTGTATACCCTTTTTTTGTTAAGTTCTGTTATGTGACTATTATAGGTGTGTAAACTCAGCAAAATATTCTAAAAGAGTCCAGCAGCCCATAATAGTATTGAGTCTTCCGCTTGACTGGCAATGTCAGAAATTGTTGACCTGACCTGTTATGTTGACCCCTATAGCTCAACATAACAGCATGGCTTTACTTCTTCTATTTCGTTTTTATACTTTTCTGCTGGATGGTTAAGACCAAGGGAAAGCAGGACCTATGCAACAAGAGTTGTAGCTTTTGGGTCTGAGAAGGTCAGTGAAATCCCCTCAGGATTTATCCTGAGATCCTGTACCTCAGATTGTAGAACCTTTGTCAGTGTCAGCCATGTGGATGAGTCACGGCCATTGCTTGGCCAATGTGCTCTCTGTGAAAGCCTGAGAGAATGTTTTTCTCTCCATGTGACTCTCCTTAGGCACACTTTACATCATTGTTCACTTTCCTCTTTGGCCCCATCATCTCCTTGATCAGAAAATTTGGGACACTACTGAGTTACATGACGTTACAGTACAAGTTCTCATATATCCTGAGTCTTAATTGACCTTAGAAGGCTAGGGCCAAAATGTTGGCTTTCCATGCAGCCCTCCTTTTTCTCTAATTTCGTTCTGCAAACTTAGGTTGTTAACCTTCCAGAAGAGAAGCTTATTGTTATTACCATATAACTTAGGCTGTTAAGCTTAACCTCACTATCATCTGAATATCAAACATCTTAGGCATAATATGGAGCAGGTATTTTTCATCAAGTATTGATATGTTGAACTTTAAGTCCCTACAGAATATGATAAAAAACATTTAAAGATTAGAATATATTTTAAAAATAGGCATAAAGAATTATATACTTCTTATGTTTACACATAAGTCCAAAAATCTCACCATATACAACCTTGAAGCAGGACAGTCCCACAATATTCCTTTTCCTGTCTCTTGCTTTCATTGCCTTCTAACTAGCTACTGCAGAGTACTGTGTCCCCTGCTCTATGCTACTGCTGCATCTCCCCTTGAAGGCCTCTGGGACCTACACTAGCCACTGCATGTCTGCAGGCTCAGGCTGCTCCCTCTCATTCAGTGAGTGTGGGCTCAGGGAAACAGCACCACTAGCCACCTCCTCTTTCTTTGATAAAATCTCTTTCACTGTCCCTGTGGGATTCAATTCTTGCTTCAGATCTTTGCTGGATCCCAAGGACCTCCTTCCCTCTCTCCCTTGACTCCTCATATTACTATATTCCAGTGTCTGGACAAAAGGTTGTTTCCTGTTGACCCTTTCGTCTTCCCAGAAGTCCTCCAACAGTAATATTTTAAATGTTGCTGTTTTGTTTTTCTTAGAACCAGAGTTTGGATTCTTCAGCTTCTCTTTCTTTTTTTTTTTTTTTTTTTTTTTTTTTTTTTTTTTTTTTTTTTTTTTTTTTTTTGGCAGAACCGGGGATTGAACTCAGCCTCTTGCGCTTGCCAGGGAAGCGCTTATTCCACTGAGCCATCTTCCCAGGCCCTTATTTTATTATACTTACTATATTCTTCTTAGTCTTCTGCCTTTTAAAAATCATAGTATGTTTAATTTGCTTGGATCTGATTAGCATTATAGAATAGCTATTGAAAATTTTTTCTTGTTTTTCCAGTAAAGACCTTTTCTAAGTTTTCATCACATTGCTCTTTGCCCATGAGCTGCAGACATACATTACAGTGGTGATCATGGCAGTGATGGGGTGGCAGAGCTGCATGGTGATCACCTGGGTGATGACGATGAGAATGGTAGCACAAGAGGGATAGGATGATAGTTCAGGTGTGATCATGGATGGAAGTGTTAATCCCTAGTGGAGGGATGCGGCTGTGATGATGCAATGTGTGATGCAAACAGCAGGGTGCTGGTGGTGAAAGGGGAAGTATCCTGGGCCTTTGCATAGGAGCTGGTGTACACACTTGGGATGGAATTAAGAAAAAGTTAAAATGAGTTTGTTCAGGTACTTCTAAGGGACCCTGAGTCATTTCTGCTCTTCCTGCTTGCAGCTGATGTTGGTCCAGTTACTTAATCAGCTCAAGTCCTTAATGATGTTTTTTCCATTTTCATAAGCACTTAATTTAACAAGCCTCCCAGGAATTCTCACTTCAGAGAAACTCAACTGTGACTAATTAGGGTACATCTAGGAAGGAGGCTCCAGGGACAGAGGCACTCAGGAATAACCCCATAGCCTGGGGAATAAGTTTGGAGACTCAGTAGTGGGGAAGAAAAGGAATGGAGACTGAAGAAAAATATTAAGCTTAATTAGGATTCCAAAAGTGTAGCTCTCAGTTAATAGCAATTCTGCTCTTCTCCTGGGAAGTCTCAGCCTCCTGCAGAGCTGTTTGAGATTCTCAGCAGCTCAACATCTGGAGCCTGTGATTGTACTTGGGAGGGCACATACATGACTGTAAGGCAATTCCTGAATGCATGTGGCACATGCTGTTGCCTGAGAAGTTTTACTCTACCTTGAGCTGCCCTTGATATGCAAGTCAGTCTCTGAGATGAGAATGTTATGGGCCTTAGAGGTTCTTAAAAATCTGTTCCAGGACCAGTGATAGCCTGGTCGCCTCAGAGGCCCCTGAAGGGTTTACTTCCATCATTTGTAATTTTATTTTTCTCTAAATATTAATATACTCACTATAAACATTCAATAATATTTATAAATAAAAGAACCTTTTCTCTTCTTCAATACTAAGCCCTACATCAGAGGTTAAAGTTGACACCCAGATTTTTTAGAAATATGTTTTACTATTGCATTTATATGAACATCTAGAAACATGGTTTTATTCTATTTCTCTTTTCTTGGCTAGAAGCACACAGTGACATCAACATAATAATAATTAAAAAAAAAACCTGCTGGTTCAAAGTTACATTTACTTTCGGGCCTGCAAAATGGCTCAGTGGTCTAAAGTGCCTGCCTAGGCAAGTTTAGGCAGGTGCGGGGGTCTGCAGTTTGATCTCCAGCACCACATACTGCACCAGCCCAGCCCTTAGGGCAGGCTGAGCTGGCAAAAAAAAAAAAAAAAAGTTATATTTACTTTTAGCAGATTCTTCTCAAAGAGTACTATTCTACTTATAGTATCATAAAGAATGAGTTGAAATCAACTGCTTATTGCTCCCCTTTTAGGATGAAGCTAGGAGACACGAAGAACTTGTAGGGGATAAAAATTTCAGTTATAGAATCAAAAGTGACTGTGCTCAATGACCACAGTCTTAAATTTTTAGTGTAACTTTAACTTTGGGAGATAAAAATACATTTAAATTATAATTAATAAAGAATTTATATTCTAGTGCCAGACTGATAGCTCAGTGGATTAAAGTGCCTGCTTAGGCAGATACAGGGACCGGAGTTTGATCCCTGGCATGCTGTGCCGGCCCTGGCCCCGGGGCACACTGAGACAGCAATTGAGACTGGGAGTGGTGACGTGTGCCAGTGCTTTGGGAGGCTGAAAACAGGAGGATCACTGTGAGTCCAATCTATGCAGTGAGACCCTGTATCCCCTGCACTAAACACATAAAAAAATTAAAGAATTTATACATATTCTAAACAAAAAACCCCTCTATGGACATACTTATTTCTTTAAATCATTGCCAGAATTGGACAATAACCAATCTTTTTCTTTTTTGGTCCAATCTGATGGGCAAATTAGCATCTTTAGCTTGAATTTCACTAATCTGTAATGAAGTTGGATATCTTTGTATGTTTATTGGCCATGTGACATTTTTTTTTTGTGAGTTTCCTGTTCACATTGGTCAACTTTTTTTTTTATAGAGTGTTGATTTTTAAACATGTTACTTATTCTGAATAAACATCCTTTTTATATATATTTTAAATATTGTGTGTATCTCTCTTGTATATTACATATGTTGCAATTTTTCCCCTGGTTTATCATTTTTTTGGACAATTTTTGTATTTTTTATTGTCAGATCAATCATTTATCCCCTTTTGATGTACATGAGGCCTTACTTAGAAATGCAGTCTACTTCCTAAATTTCTATAAATATTCTATGTATTTTTACATGTATTTTTCATGCTTTAATTCACTAGAAATTTATTTTTGTTTTGATAGGAGTCAGAAATTTAACTGCTTTTTTTCCAAATAAAGAAGCAGTTGTTCCAATATGGTTTTTGGAATGAGATATGCTTTACCTAAAAAATTTAAAATTTTGTTGCTACCATATACTAAAAGTTTAGGTAGTTTTAGGTAGTTTATTTTTCAGGTTGTTCTTTTATTGATCTGTCCATCAGCATATTTTACTATCTATTATTGCAAGTTGTCTTGGCTACTTTTATGCTGTTTTTCTCACCGATGAATTTATCAGATTATCAAGTTCCATAGATACAATTTCAGATTGTAGTTAGAGTGAATAAATTTGTAGATGTGACATCTTTACAGTATTGAGAGTTCCCATTCAGATACATCCTTCTTTATTTTTTGTAAAATTTTATAGCATCTTTCATATAAACATTATTTGTTAATAAGATTGTTTTGATAAAAATTTATATCTTTGTAGGCATTATAAATGGTAGTGTTTTCTGCCATTGTGTAGATGATTGGAAGATGTTTTGTCGTTGTTGTTTATTTTAAAATTTATGTATTTGGTACAGGGTCTCACTGCGCAGCTTGAACGCATAGTGATTCTCTTGTTTTCAGCCTTCCAAGTGCTGGAAGTACAGGCGTGTGCCACCACACCTGGACTTGGTGGCCAGCTCAGTGCGCCCAGGGGCAGGGCCAGCACATGGTGTCGGGGATTGAACCTCTGTCCCTGTGCTTAGGCAGCAAGTGCCTAGTCCATTGAGCTATCTCTCCAGCTCAGTGTTTTTCTTTGTTCACTTTGTATATGATTTCATTTCTTAAATATATTAATACAATGTATTACATATTATGTTTTGTAATTTGGAATCTCTTACACTTTGTGGATAAACTCTACTTGGTTCTGCTGCATCATTATTCTAATATATTGGGGCATTTCAGTAAATTAGTATATTTCTTTGGTCTATTGTACTTTTTGAGCCAGTTCCCCAATTGAATGGTTCAAAAATATTATACATATTATCTAAATTTTCACATTTATTTATTTGAAATCTTATACAGCATTTTATCAAAATTAAAAACACCCTTATTACCTGTCATTTGTAACTTTTCCATCTCTGTAGTTTATTATCAATCTATTGCTTTGTATGGCTTCGTATGTCTTTAACAAACATTTTAAATTTTGATAATCTCTTTTGTTTCATTTTTGCATTTTATTTTTATATTCTTTATTTTACTTAATATTCATTAATTGCTTTCACATAGTTTTTATTAAAATAATGTATATGATTTCCTATTAAACTCAAGAATGAGAATATTTCTTTTAAACTTCTAAGTATGTATTTTGTTTGATTACATCTTTGCTGTTAATGTCTATTAC